>NW_019525549.1:192545-202951 GCF_002814215.2 Seriola lalandi dorsalis | reverse complement strand
ATATATATATATATATATATATACGTATATATATATATATATATATGTATATATACATATAAATTCACACAAATACCACAGTGGAAAAAAGTGGGATCATCTTGTCATCTTGTCAGATAATGCGCAACACTCACATATTTTCTAGCAGCGCTTCTAGCTGTGTTGCAACTGCAGCTCTAGCCATTCAGTCAGAAAAACCTTTTCCACGTGCATGTGCAACAGCAGAAAAGCGCTGCACTTTGAGTTAATGCAACACACGGGCTCCAGGCCAGAGGGGCTGCTAAACGGGATAAGCTCCTAGTTTCCACTTTTGGAGAAGCTGTTCTTGGCAGATCAACTTCACACTGTTGTTTTCCATCACAGAAATAGTGAGTTGTAGCATCAGTGAACTTAAGAGCTGACACGACACTGACCAAAATACATTAGCTATACACACCTATAAGCTATACTGCTTATCTTTGATCCTTGTGAAACCAATCCCAGCTGACATTGGGTGAGATCAATCTCAGTTTAGTGTATCAGCATGCTAACATTTTCTAAACAGCACCTCTAACACCTGAGGCTGGTAGGGATGGGGAAATTATTATGGCAGGGATTTGGTCATAAACCAAAGTATTGGACATAATTAAAACTTTTGACCTGATGATGGTGCAAGATTAAAAGTCAAGCAATCACCACAGTTACTACAATTTATCCTCTGGGCACCTCTGTACCAAATTTCATGTCAATCCATTCAATAATTACCATGAACCAACACCATGTCTGTGTGATAAACCACGGCAATCCATCCTAAAGTTGGTGAGATCCTTCAGTCTGGACCAAAGTGGTTTTCCATAGACAGACCAACAGTGTTATTCCTAGAGCCATGCCACTAGTTTGCTTTAAATGTAGGAACATTCATACAAGAGCCAACTGTGACCATGGTTTTAATCAGACTGAAATGTTAAACGCT
This sequence comes from Seriola lalandi dorsalis, assembly GCF_002814215.2. Classification (NCBI taxonomy): domain Eukaryota; kingdom Metazoa; phylum Chordata; class Actinopteri; order Carangiformes; family Carangidae; genus Seriola; species Seriola lalandi. The sequence goes on along the minus strand of NW_019525549.1, from coordinate 201,999 downwards.
GATGAGTTACAATTGTAGCTTCGCTCACTTCACACTGAAGTGACTAATGTTGGAAAATTAAGCTCCCAGTAAGTAACATCTGCCTGTAGGGGTCTCTCAATCAATACAATAACAAAAGACGGCGTTCAGGTGACCATGAAATGGCGTGGGATCATGGGAGTTGTTGTCCTCACCACCATTACCACAAGCTCCACCTCTCGGTTTTGGATTCCTCCTGTGTCATGGCTTCAGGAAATCAAACAGACCCCGTGATTCTAACCGTTAAAAAACACTGACTAAAGCAATTTGACATTTAAAGTCAGTGTTTGAGCGACGCTGTACGGAGGACAGAGACTCAGGGAAGAGCTGGAGCTGAGCTGTCTAACATTTCCTCAGCTTGTTTCTCTGATAACTTCAGATCCAGACGTCCGACGACTAAAATCCTTCATCTGGTTCAAATATAGAGCTGAAAACCACCAAGGTGTAAAAAGTGTATGTGGCTTAAAACAAGACAAACAAGACACTGACACATGATCATAGAGGATATGATGTCGTTGACAGGCGATCAATGAAATGTTTCTTTGTTTTGAGAATTGATGGAAACATTTGTGATAATGTAAGAACACAACTCATCATAGCTCTAAATATTTACAGACATTTTAATGTGGAAATGTTACAGATTACAATACTTATTTCGAGGTTAAAGCTTGGCTGTAAAGTGTCACACAATGTGTAGTGATGATGTGTATTGATTTGGTCAAAGACACATTCAGCCACATCAACACCAATGTGTTTGCAGTATTTCTTCATGTCCACATTAACATAGACTGGACATAACAGTACAGTGTTTGTAGCTAATCAGCGGTGAGCAGACATGTTTGTAGTTAGCAGCGGCTTTCTTAGCCGTGGCCTGCTAGCTAGATATACAATGTAGATTAGAAAAATGTCATGTGAGTGTGTGGCAGCTCCGGCCATCTGTTAACCAGCTGTGGAATGATGTCTCTCTCTGTTGCTCTGTTGCTCTCTCGCTCTCTTCCTGACCCCTCCTCTTACAGAGTGAGAGGTCAGCTGAGCTAAGTGGTGCAGAGATGCTTTATGGGTACAAAAAACTCTGCGGAGCTTAGGTCACTGACAGCTTATTAAGCACTCTAGGGTTAGACTGATACATTGTGCTCAGTAGCACTGTATTTATGGTAGTAGTTACTGTGTACATCTCCTAAGACTCATGATAAACACTGAGGAGAAATCAGAGTTTATTACTGTGTGTGTAAAAACTTCACAGAGGAGCAGAAAATACTTTGAAATGTGTATAAAGTCAGTCTGTCAGACTGTTAACAACTGACCTGATCTGAATCAATTCACAAAGTTACAGAGAAGAATGATTTTAAACTTCTCATGTAGAAACTTCAGGACTCGAACCCAGCTTCAATTTCATCTATTGCACCCTCCTTTAATGCTGTTTGATCCTTGTGTGGCCGCTCAGGAGAAATGTGTGTGTATGTGTGTATGTGTGTACTATACAACAACCCTGCAGCCTTTGACCTGACAAAGTAATGTTGCTTCAGATGAATGTTTCTGTGCTCCCTTCATTGTTTTCCTCACTCAGAGACAATTAAAAGCACTCCAAAATTAAAGCTGCAAGCACTGTTGCACTTTGAACCCAAGTAGCAGCCACAGTGTTAATGCAGGTTGTACGACGAGCTCTGGATTTACATGACTGTTGGATACAGGAAGTGAAACATCCCTTCCTGTATCCACCAGCGGCATGTTTGTATTGAAAAGTGTGCTCTTGGCTGGTTTGATCTTTGTAATGATATTATTCTTTACAAAAACAAGGTGTTCCTTGAACCCTCATCCCAGCCCTGATACCGTCTGTGCTCGGGCCCTAATAATGATAATAGGCTTATTAAAGCTGGAAACAGCATTGATCCGGCCCTCACACTGTCATGCACATCGGGGGTTCTGGTGGAATGCTGGTCGATGCAGCTGTATACTTCTGCAACCATCGGACACTGCGCTAATGAGTTATTTCCTGTGTGAGTGCGTGGCGCTGGACATGGTATATTATATAAAGTTTTGCATCATTTCCTGTGTCTACTGTGTGGCACTTTGTTCCTGTATATCAGGCGGAGACCAGAACATGAAAAATTCATGTAAATCAAACGATTGCCACACAAGTCATATTCCCTGTTTCCTGTAGACATTTACATGCTAATGATAGCATGTAAATGTCTTCAGGCTGGGAGGCTAATCAAACATCAAGTTTGGGGCAGATTGGACAACAACAACAAAATATCAAAATTTGTCACCACAGACACTTTGTTGAGTCAAAAACCAAAGACTTCTCAATTTATCCTGGTAAAATCTGGTTAATTCTCTGGGAATTTGTACAACACCTATTACTGGATGCAAATATGATATACTACCAGTTTTACCACTTTCAATTTGGCAATTTGGCCACACCCATACCCAAGACCCATATCAGATATTAGCTGACACCACTTCTGATGCAAGTTTTGTGAGTTTTCAAAACCCTTGTGTAGAGGCCACAGTCCTCGCTGCAGTCGGCCCCGGTTCGAGTCCCACATCGGACGGCCCTTTACTGCATGTCATTCCCCCTCTCTCTGCCTCCCCATTTCCTGTCTCTCTACTGTGCTATCATAAAGGCATAAAAAGCCCCCCCCAAAAAATACTTTAAAACCCTTAGCACCGCAAAAATGCTTGAGATAATCAAGGGCACTTTGGAGCCAACATGCTACACCCACTCCCACATCAAATCAAATTACTTCAAAAATGGGTGCAAAGTTTCATGAGTTTTGACATATGCTACAGACCTCAAAAATGTGTTTATAAATGAAAATTGATGCACTAAATCCAAAATGGCTGACTTACTGTCTGGCAAGAAGGTATAAAAAAAAAAAAAAAAACATGTCTGGAACAATGACAGCAATAATCCGCTCAGATTCCATGAACATCCAAACAACATTATCTCAACGTGGCCGTGTGTTTGGGGCATTATGGAGCCTGCTGGACCAATGACTACTGGACATTGCAATTTTTGCAATTAGATTTTGAATTTGCAAACACATGTGACGTGTGAATCAATTGCCAGTTGTTATTGAGCTAATAATAATACTGATAATATTAATAATAATTAGACCTATAGGCCAGTATTAATGAGGTCCAAGCCCCCTGAGCCATTTGCACCCAGTGATGCAAGATTAACCAGCAGGTCCACTGGCACAATGCAGGTCTCAGGGTGAGACACCAACACTGGAATTTTATTATTATTATTATTATTATTCTTGTTGTTAAACATAGTTTGAAAAGATCATTTTAGCATATTTCATGATTTTGTAACAAAAGCGTGACCTAATGGCTGATTGGCGCCAAATGTTGCACAGAGCCTCAGTGCGGCATGATGTTTTGAATGGAACCTACAGGAAGTTGTTGCTTTGAAACTTGATAATCAAAATCCTCTTTATAACTTTGGATCAAGAGTGTCCTTTGCTTCTATTTGCTTCTATTTGCAAACTTTCATGCAGTTTGGAATCAATGACTATGAGGAGTTGGAAAAAGTAGGTTTCACATAATTTACTAAAAGACGATCCAGAGATTCAGAGATTCAGCTCCTTTCAGGGAACACGTCGATGCAAGGTTTTTCAATATGCAATATACAATGTGGGAGTTAGAGACCCAAAAGTCTCTTTCCTTACTAAAAGTAATAATCCCTACAAAAACAATAGGTTCTTTGAACCTTTGGGCCCTGGCGACCTCGGGTCCTATAATGACATGTCACTTTGAATATTTGTACCAATGGGTAGCGCCGTTCACCAGTTTCTTGGTTTTTAATGACACTGCAGTTATAGTTCCTTTCTATTCCATTGCAGATAGTGTTTGGAATGTTACTTTTGAAGTGTGATGGGTTACAGATTAATAATTATTTTTATATTACTATTACTAGTAATGTGACTTATTAAATTTGATTACTTCTCAGTTCCATTAATTTAGTCAGTTGGCGGCTTTTAGAAATTTCACAACCTGATGACCTCTCCAAATGAATATTTAATGAAAACAATGCTGTATGAAGTTAGTGAGTGTTGTTGGAGCTCACATCTGTCACCTATGTGACCCGCACCATCTGCAGATATGCCAAAAGAAGATGTTCCTCCTCAGAGTTAGATTCAACTTTAAAAAGATAAAAACTGGCATTTTTATCCATCACTTTACACTCAATAAAACTACAAAATGAAAACATATTTTGAATTGTTTCAGAAACTGAAACGTCTTATTTACAGAAGTATCCAGCCCTTTTGCTGTGGTGCTCCAAATTTTTGCCAGATACATCCTGTTTGCTTTAATTATCCGTCTGTGGCAAACTGAACCTATGGGATGGCACATCCTTCCAATAGTGTCTATAAGATCCTACAGTTCAGTCTGCAAATCATGACAAAACCCAAGCCATGAAGTCCAAGGAACTCTGAGATAAAACTGTGGTGAGACATAGATCAGGGTCAGGGTATAAAACTATTTCTACAGATCTGAGGGGGAACCACTGAACAATCAGACTTTCCTTATAAATGATAATGAGTGGTTACAACTAGTTTATTAATTAGCTCGCTAACACTTAATAAATCATTTATAAGCTGTTATAACACATTAAATAAAAAGGGCAACAGTGACCTGTTGCTTGCCAAATAGTGAGCCCATATGTCTCTGTACAGTTCAGCCTCATGTCTCATTAGTTACTGAGCTTTCTTTGTTTCTCCATCATCAGCATTTGTAGCTGCTGCTTCATCACGTTTGTTCAGTTACTAGCAATGAACCAGCGTCAGCATCTTCATGTTCAAAACATTTCATTTGGCAGATCAGATTATGGCAGATCATATGATCATATCAAATTATCCATCTTCATGCATTTCATTTTTACAACCATTTATTTATCAGTTACAAGCTAGTAAAAGGATGATGTGTGTAAAACACATAATTTATTAATGAGTTACTATAAGGCTCCTTTTACCAGGTATAAAAGGTAGTAACTCATAATCAAGTAGTCAGCATTAACTTGATCTTGCCAAATAGTGAGCCTGTATCCATGTATGAAAACTTGTTTATAATCATTTATTTATGATTTCTAAAGTGTCAACAACCAAATCAAAATCTTAATTATAAAGCATTTATAAATCCTTTATAAAGGTAGTCTGATTGTAAAGTGGTAGTCTGAGTGTTCCCAGAAGCACAGAGGCCTCAATAACTGTACAAAGGCAAGAAGTCTGGAAGCAGCGGGACTCTTCGAGAGTCGGCTGCCTGGCCTCAGTAACTGGGTAAGAATGGAGGTGACCAAGAACACAATGGTCACTCCAACACAGCTTCAGAAGTCGTCTGCAGAGAGAGGAGAACCAGCTCTCCATCAATCAGGCCTTTACAGTAAAGTGGTGAGACAGAAGAGTACAAGGCCTGAGACAGCCCGCTTGTCTTGTATGTATAAATCAGAAGCAATAACGTCAGGCTCAGACTGGAGCTATAGACTGTGTTGTGTATCACCAAGCCCTGCTAAGAGTTAACTCAGATTACTCTCCAAACCTCCTCCAGCCTGAACAGCCATCACCCCTCAACCCTGTGATACGACCCGTAGGAGTGTCTCCTCAAAATAGCACCCCTTCAGTGGCAGGCGTATGGGACCTTGGTTGTCATGGTTACAACAATAAGCACGCAGACTGTACCGAGAACGGCGAACACCGCTCTCATGTGTCACATTCATCCATCCACCACAGCCTCCTCCTGACGTGGACTTTGTCTCTATTTACACTACGTCACCGCACTTTTCCCTTTCGCTCCTCTCATAGTTACTACGACCACTAGATGTCGCCTAGCAACAAAACCGAACTATGGGTCATAAAAACCTGCTGCACGGACGACCTGTGGGCTTGTTTGTTGCAGGAGGACGGTCTCTGGCAGCCATATTTTGGATGACTGCATGACTAATATGCACACTAACCTGGCGTCAACACTTGTCCTTCTCTATGTTGTGACCCACTTTGATTCCCGTCAGGACGTGATCTTCGTCGGAGTGGCCCTAGATACTGTTCAGCCATGATGCATTGCAGTGCCTCAAAATTAGCAGCTGATGAAGTAACAAAAGATTTTTTTCTCTTGCAAACAGAGGCTGGATAATTAACCAGTTAGTTTATTTGAATCGTTTGTATAAAGCCAGAGACCTTTTCTTCTCCCAACAAACCAGCAGGAAGTATCAGAATCAAGCCAAAACAATAGGTCAGATTCATTAGAACAACAGTCTGCCACCAATTCCTCCTCCTCTCCCCCTCCTCCTCTTTGTTTCTCTCTTTAATAACAATTGTATCCATATTTTCATTTACTTCTCTTATCATCACAGGTGCTCCGGTGCAGGAGGGCAGTAACAGTGTTGGGCTTTTAGACCACGGAACAAAGTATTGTATCATTTTTGTATAAAATACTTATTTACACTGAAGCCAGCTGCACTCACTTTTATGTAACAGTACAATAAAACAAAAACTCATTTAATTTTATGGCTGTGATTTAATGAACCTTGCTGATTGGCCATCCCATAAATTTTAACAATCCTTCCTAGATGTCATATTTAAATTTCAGCAACTTGCAGACAACGACACAATTGTAAGTCCCTAGAAATACCTAGATTCACCTTGCACTGTGTTCAAATTTGAAAAGAAAACAGATTGTGTGCTGCTGGTTGCAGTTTATAACTCTGACTCAGTAAAACCACCTAGATGTTTTCTGATCCTGCATAAAATCCAGTGTTTCTCCTGCTGGACCGGGGCATCTTGTCACATGGGTAAGTTGTCACACGGATCATTTCGCCAAGACCAGAGGGCGCTGTCTAAAAGAAGCAGCAGTTACATGAGCCTGTAAGCGTTCTCAAGTCATTTTGCTCTTGACGTACGGCCTGTATCACTGTGAGCTGAGGTGAGAATCCTTTTTTTAAATTTTCAACCCTAAAAGTCAAAAATCTAAACTGCACTAAGCCTTTAATTCCAAAATATATATAATTATAAAATATCTTTTTGTTTGAATTTTCAAACGGAAGGAAGAAAAATAAAGAAGGAAGCAAGGACCCAGGGAAGAGTTAAGGTTAAGAGTTTGATGGGGCTGAGTTGTTTCTTCATCTGAAAAATATAATATGAATTTACCCCACATCATGTGACAACTTACCCTGTGATGGGGCAACTTGTCACAAAGGCATGTTCTGCACTTAACTATTTATAACTATATTAAAGTGAGGAATAAAAATCTAAAGATTGTTCATTTGTGCACAAGATTTTATTGTTGAACTTAATGTGGAAAATGAGCGACTGTCATGTACTGAGACCAAAACATGGAGGTGAAAGAGTGTGACAAGACGCCCCGGGCTCCCCCCCTACACTGGGACCAGTGGTTCTGTATTGGCTGTGGAACAACTCCTCTCTTCTCAGATGTTCAGGGTCTAATATGAATGTATGGAGCTGTTGATGGTCTGAGAAGCTGAGCTTGATCCCTGCAGGTTTGCCTCCCCCGACTATTGAAAACAGTTCCTTAAATCAAACAACAGCTCATTTACATCACCAACATTTACACTCTTTTTTAGAACAGACGGAGCAGTGTAAAGAGAAACAAGGACACACACACACACACACACACACACACACACACACACACACACACACACACTTCCAGCCTTGATTCCATCGCGTGTTTCCGAGATATTGGTGATTTTTCCTCTTGCACTAATTTTGTCTCGGTGTGCACGACACCGTCCGTTCTTCACATATTACTATATCCTATCCACGAGGACGCGCGCGTTTGGCGTGCACGGGTCTCTGTGAGTGTATTTTGTATTTTGGGAGTTGAAATTGTAATGGGCTTTGACTATGGGGTATACCATTTATCATCTTTACAATCAGCAGTAGGTAAACTCACACATACACACACACACACACACACACACACACACACATACACACACACACACACACACACACACACAAGCGCGTGCACTCGGGGTCAGCCACTTAACTCGCTTCAATCACAGGCGCTATTAACGTCATCACGGTATTATGTGGAAATTAGCACCGAGACATAAACTTGCTGTCGCTTTCATATTTCAAAGGAAAATTCTCTAATTATCATCCAGCCTCACACACTGATGCGATCATTTCAAGTCTTTTCAGACAATGCGTTATATTATTTAGTGTGTATTTAGTTTTGACTGCTGCTCTCACAACTCTTTAAAAACACCAGTTTTAATTTCCAACATTTTAAAAAACAAACAAAAAAAATTTGGGTTTGATTTATTATTAAGAAATTTAAGCAAAGATATCATCTTAGATACATTTTAGCACAATATAATGACGAAACAATGATATAATGATACACGCAGATCATATTGACGGGCTTTGGTGTATTATTATTATTATTATTATTGTTATTATTATAATTATAATTATTATTATAGTAGTAGTAGTAGAAGCCGACTATTAAGATTTTTTTTAATGTAAAATCCATTTTGATAATCAGTTATTTTCTATATAACGGCACTATACATACAAATTGACTGAATTGTATATATATCTATTCTTCATTTCCAAAATATAACAAAATGAATAAAGTTATTTAAAAAGATTTGTCGTTAAATATGATTTTCAGACCTTTATTATTTATTTATTGAGTCCGTTTGCGTCTTGTAGCTAATTGTACTGGTCTTACAGAGCAGAGTTGCTTCGGACAAGCCCGAGTGATATTCAGGTTTCTGAATGCATTTAGGCTGCGTCGTTATGTTACATGTTTAACAGGCCGAGTGAATATGTCACTAATTGTATTGGGCTGATTATTATGGCCTGTATCTGACTTTTCTTAGATTAATCAGTAGGTCATTTCTGAACATGTTGAAACGCTCCAGCAGACAAACAAAGGCAAACCTAAAGCTGTTTCTTTCTGTTGACTTGTAAGTGGTTATAAAGTTTACTGACAGTGGTTTTATTAAAAAGTCGGAAAGCTCATTTTACAACCTATAAGAGCATAAGAGCAATAATTCTTGATTTGAGATGAGACGCTCTCGTTCCGTTTAATCTCCATCTCCGCAGCAGAGCTTCTCTTTATAGTCTTCTAAAAAATGAATAAATGAATAAGACGAAGTCAAAACTACTTGGAGTTTTAATGTAATTTACACACGCGCTCCTACACCTTCGCGCACAGCTGTTCTTGTTTGGCTGTTGTTGAAGCGCGTGGGCTTCAGCCCGTGTGGATTAATTACAGCAGTCTCTAAATCCAGTGTGTGTCTGCTCTGAGCCCGCTGCCGCTCCTGTGCCGGATAAACAGGATTCACACGCGTGTTCTCCACAGCGGAGCGCGTCCACAAGCCCCGGTTAAAACCTTAATCGGAGCTATTTAGTTATTAAGCCACTTTTAGCTGTTATTCACCCCCCCCCCCCCCCCCCCCCCC
>NW_019525549.1:139106-192525 GCF_002814215.2 Seriola lalandi dorsalis | reverse complement strand
CACCCCTCTCTCATTGTCTCCGTCGCCATCTCTCTAAAATCTAAAAACTGTGTTGAAATGAATGACTCAGAATTTTTAATTCGAAAACATTAACATAAATAGTTGACATGATATTGGGTGCGAGCAGGTGAAGCGCAGTTTCCCGGGAACTCTTCTTCATTTTAATCCTTCATTCATCCCTCATGTGTAGCTACTGTATGTATTTTAAAATTGTGGTGCTGTTTCCACTGTTTCTATTGGAGTAAAGCGCAGGCTGTGTGGTTGGCTGAGACTTACCTTCAGTCCTGTCCTGGAGTGTCAGACTGGAGCCAGTGCAGAGCTGCTGAGCAGCCTGGAACTAGACTGACAGACCATGGACACACACTCAGCTTTTCAACCACAAAACACAGTCACAAAGAACACTTTTCTTTCTAAGATAAATGAAGGAGTTGGTGCACACAAACAGACAAGAGTCCAGACTTATTGTAGAGATTCTGGTCTAGTTGTTCCTCCACAAGTCGCTCATTTTTCAATTCTGCACACATACAACACTTTGCATGGACAAGCACCAGCTTAAACCAGGGTTGTTTTCTTCATTGCAAAATGATACATGATTTACACCTGACAGACGTGTCATATTTTTCATTTCATTTTAGATTCTTTCTGCTGTAGTTATATTGCTTCATTGTCAGAATATTTTTTGGAGATAAACACTCAGGAAGTAACAGTATGTTTAAAAAATAAATCACCAACTTCTGGTTGATTTCCTTCTGTGTGCGATTACCTGCAGATGAACATTTTGCTGCTACTTCAGATCAGAAGACGTATTTTTCATGTAGTGAAATTTCATCAGTTAACACACAGATGACGAGCAGATTTGTGTGTTCGTTTTGGGTCTGGTTAATTTAATTCAATTTCAAGTTTGGGTACAGTTTTCTTTCTTTTTTTGAACAACATTTCAACTGAAAAACATTTATTAGAAAGATGCATGGAAGGGTTCCTGCTCTCTTTCAGATACTAGGCGATCGGCCATTATGTCGTTCCTGTTTGTTCAGACACCTGAGAGGTTTGACTAAATTGAAATGCAGCAGAACATATTTAAGAAAGGTCACAGCTCAAATAAAAGATATACACTTAGTTGCCACTTCATAGGTACAACTGTAAATTTAGCCATAAATGTGAGCATAATGCAGTCCAGTATAAACATCTGATTTAAGTTGCATCATAAACTTTGTAAAGGTCAAATATTAAGCAGAGCCGTTGTACTGGACTGCATTAGATCGTATAGATGCTGGTTCATTTCATAGCTAGTAGCCACTTCCTCTCTTGATGGGAATAACTGTTAGTGTGAGTATTGTAATTTATAATCCACTCTAATTATAACAAATTGGAATTATGGGTGGATGATGTGTTTGTGTGTGGAAAGATTTAAGTCTATGTTTTTTGCAGTCTGTTGGTCTTTATTTTCCCAGTGTGTTGACTCTTTCCCTCACTTTATCTCTTGCCATGTGCGATTGTATCAGCATTCATGTGTGTGTGTGTGTGTGTGTGTGTGTGTGTATGTGTGTGTGTAAGGGATATCCCTTGGCCTTGGGAAAAAATCAGTGTGCCAAAGACTGACAGAAAGCAGACTGCAGCATAGGTCTTCCTCTCTCTGAATTCCTAATCACATTTACACACACACACACACACACACACACACACATGCACAAGGTTTTTTTAGCTGCAAGGCCACAAACAATGGCAGAGTAGCGATCTGCAGAGCTGGGACTTTTCTCAGTGGACCACTGCACGACGGGCTCAACGAGAAAAAAGAAACTTCAGATAGAGAGATGGAGAAAGAGAGTGACGGAGGGAGAGAGATAGATATTGCTTTATCGTGGTGATCAGCCCAGTGGAGCAGGTTGAGCGGGCCGCTGTGGTTCTGCATCTCCCTCCCCGGCTAACTACTCTCCGTTCAGTTACATAGATGCTCCTCGTACTGTTTATGTGTTGATATTATTATGGTTTAAACTGCAGCGGACTGTTACTGACTTGTCTCATGTGAAAAATAAAGGAAAAAAATATAAAGGTGTTGCTGAAAAACTCAGAGAAAAGAATTTTAAATACAATAAAATCCATAGGCTTCAAACAGTCGTGGGTCTGCAGCAGTGAGTGCAGACAAGGGAGAGGAGGAGCAGAGCTTCAGGACCACAGCTCCCAGTCAGTCCAGTACAAACACCAGTCTAGTTTTACAGCATCAGCGGTAAGCAGAAGCACAGGAAGCTTGTCTCCGATTATTTATCAGAATAATGCTCTGCTCTGGTTTCATCACTAATTCTAATAAACCAATTTAATGCAAGTGTATGTATCAAAGTATAGTTTCTTTTATCTATTTATTCCTTTGTAATTTGAGTTACTTATTTCTTTTATTTCATCTTTCATTTTTATTATTTTCATTATTTTTCCCTCAGTTCAGGTCATGATCTGTATTGTGATGATGTATGTATCATGCAACTAATGAAAATAAAAATGTGATTATAAAAAAAAAAAGCCAGTTTAAGTCCTCAAAGCCTGTGATCGTCTCCCACCTACTGATTTTTATTCCAGAAAGATCCGATGAAGGAAGGAAACCCAGTAAAATTCAAATATGTCTGCTACTCACTGCTGCACTGTGTAGTTTGTCCCTATAGCTACTAACTTGTAATTATAGCATATTATAGCAACAAATATTGTCAAAAATGATGAATTCACTCAACACATCTTTCCCTCAGAGCATCAACATGAGGACTTCATGTTATTTTCATTCTGGGGATTTACCTGTACATAGATACTATTTCCATTCTGCTGTAATTTTCCTTTTTAATTCAATACATAAACACTGGTCTGAAAACTGGAACCAGTCGATGTTCAGTTGTTACCTGCTGATCCTTGATCACTGATGTCAGTGTCAGTGCTGCAGGTGGTGTGGAGGTCTGGAGACGACCATGATCTGCTCTGCTCTTTAGTATTACGGGTTTGACTGCATTAATTAAAATTCTGAATATTATGAAAACTCATGTTAATCATCTACAGATACACACGTAATGTCAGCGTAACGTTAACTGAATTCACAATCTCAAATTTCCACATCCTCTCCAGTCTGTTTATTTTTGTGAAGATGGTTCAAAGAACTGTCTTCAGTTGATGAACCAGCTGGAGTGATGAGGGGGAACAAGAGATACAAAAAAAAACCAAGGTCAAAAGTGTTGATGTGGATTTGCAGATCCAGCTATCATCTTCTGAAATGACATCTAACGTTTGTCAATCATCCCCACTTGTGAATAATTTTTTCATAGGTGAGTGCAGGCCAGGGAAACGGGTGCAGCGCTGTGATTGGTCAAATTCTTCTTTGTTAGACGATTACTGGCGTAGACTTGACTGCTTACCAACTGGTCAAACTCACACGGCGGCACCAGCGTTTTGTGTAATCGTACCAGCGTACTTCACTGTCAAAGTGAGCACAGGCTGGCAGCTCTGGTTTTGGTGGGCCTGTCCCAGTCAAAAGTCTCAGGTGGATTTTTACCCCCCCCCCTCTGCCCACAGACATGGATCTTTCTCTAAGATCACATGTTGCTAGTTACAGAGTGAAAATGTTAATACTAATCTCAAATGGAAATACAATAATTCTAGCTGAAAAAAATCACTTTTCTTAAAAGTACACCTGCAATTACTGTATTATTTATTTGCTCCAAGTGTGGTAATTCATTACCGACTATTTACCACTTCCTAATTATAATTAAAGCTATTTCAGACCCGAACCACATGACTTGGTTGCTGTTTTTTTCTTTTTTTAAACCCACTGTCTTACTTTTTTTCCATCGCATCCTAAATGTCAAACTAATGTGATTGCATGTGCTGGTAGAAAATTACAGGGCATTTAGACTTGGCTCATGCAGAGTTTAATGGCGTAATGCAATGAAGGAAGACAGATTGTCTTTACTGCTGGTTTCATGTGAAGAGGCCATCAGATGCTGTTGTTTTGTCAGTGTGCAGTGTCCTCGCTGGCCAGTAGGGGGCAGAACAAACGCCTTCTTAAATCCACCAGATGATGTTAAAGAAGTGAGTTCAGGAATACTGCTGCTACTCCTGTCACTGCTGCTGTTACCACCCCTACGCCTGTAGTTACTGCTCCTACGGCAACCATCACTGCCATTACTGCTACTGATACAAGGACAACGTTACACCTACTATTACTGCTACAGCCCTGCAACAACTTTCAACCTACTAGAGTGATTTTAAATGCGGCTACTGCTGCTACTATCATTGCTCTCATGACTGCTCAGTTGTCAAAAAAGGAGAGAATGTAAGTGGAATTCAGTATGAATATAATTTTACTTAAGAACTACTGAAGGAAAACTTGAAAAGTAGGTGTTTTGAATAAAACTCCAAGAAAGAGCACAGCAAAAAGTGGTAACCTTGTTTTTATAATCAGAAACTTTCCTCATCTTATCAAGGAAACACACAGGGACTGCTGTTGTGGACTTGTTCCACAACAGCAGAACTGCAAGCAACTCACTTGTTCTTGCCTTTAATTAAAATAACATTTTAAACTTTAATACAGTTTCATAATTAATATAGTTTCATAAGTTATCCACATTTGACCAGAAACAAGATTTTAAACTTCCCCATAACAGAATGCAGTTGTTTTAACTGATGACTTTGTTGGCTGTGTTTATAATCTTGGCATCTTATATGTTTTAAATTCGTGTGTTATTTTTATTCCAATTTTGTAATTCTATTGTTTGTTATTTAAATTGTATTGTAAATTCTTTTTGGACTACTGGTTCATGAATTGTTATCATTATGTTCTTTTATGTACATTCAGGTCTCTCTTGAAATAGAACAAATAAAGGTTAAATAAAATACCGTGACACCTCAATATATATTGTCACACTTGTACCGGGGCCGTTACTACAGTCAAAAATAGAAGCTAGGATCAAATCGTCACTCGTAGTGTGAAGTGTATCTGTAGTCATTAACTGAGGTTTCCCTCTGATGCCTGAAATGGAAATGGCTGCCGTCGGTTTTATACTGGTGGGTTTGTGCGAGTCAGTGAGACGCAACTATAGAGTCTTTGTGCGGATAAGAGAACTAACATAAAAACTATAAGTTCCACAGAGATGTGATTGAGACAGGCTGATTGTGGTTGTCTCTGACTGCACTTCCTGTGACTGTGTTCCAGCACCACGGGAATCAAATGTGAGGCATAAATGGCTGCTAGAATAGGCTTGGATGTTGGGATGCAGACTAATTTTAGTGGTTATGTACTGCAGTTAGCAGCCCCTGGGCTAGGTTTGAGCTGCATGGTGTAAACAATTGGAATTACCAAACCTGATGCATCATTCATCACAAGTCTATAATGAGTCTGGCAACCAGGCTTTAGGCTGCTGTTGGGCTGAGTATTTGTTTTGCTACCTGTGGACACGATTGTGTGTCATCTCATGCGCTCATGATATGTGAAAAGGAATAAGCTTTGACCCTTTATTGAAAACATGAGGAAAAGACAGTTTCATCTTAGCTTACATAGGAAAGTTTGTCAAAAAACACCAGCAGAAGAACCAAATATCTCTTCTGCTTTTGAGAAGGTTCACCGTTAACCTGGAGTCACTTCTCATCTCCGCACCATAACAGAGGCTCCATGAAATGATACGGCACTTCCTGTAAACCTCTACCTCGCCGCACTTCTCAGACTTGAGGGGGAAAGTGGAGCTTCGGTGGTGGGGTTGAAAATTTCCCTCCTTTCACACATTTTAATCCGCCTGCTGCTATACCCAGTGGAACTTATTTCTGCCCACTTCAACCAACAAGCCAAAAAAACACAAAACAAACAAGCTAAAGGTAGTGTCAGTCTGAGTTTTATATGCCTCAACCTAACAATACTTCTGCGCTAAATCAAGCGAACCGAGAATCTCCAGGTCCAAGTCTGATCAAACAGAGGTTTTATGTAGGGGCTGCTGACTTAAAAACAGGCCTATGTTAATGAAAACCGTGACAATCTTCAAAACTTAAGTGTAAATATATCTTTAAGAATCGGAGATTTAAAAGTAACAGCATTTTGTTTCTGTTTGAAGTTGCCTGACACACAGACTACACAAAGAAGCAAAAACACATGCCTGAGGCTGCAACAGTGGTTTTACAACTTGAGACATACATACACACACACACACACACACACACACACACACACACACACACACCACACACAGAATGTTAGGGGGGCAGGTTAGTAGCAGTGTTCTGCTTTAATAGGGTACTTACCTGAACCAGTCACACAATAAATCATGTGGTGCAAAAAGGCACCACAGGGTTTTCAGCTAGAGACAATAACTGCAGCATCACTTCATATGACCCCAGATCAGCTCTTCCTGCATTAATGTTTACAATTAGGATCACCTCAGTGGACAAATGTATTTTGTCCTTTTTACTAGATCCTAGTTTAGTGTTTATAATGAGTTGAGCACTGCCATTTAAATAAATATGCAAAGAAAACATTTGAACAGATCACTCAGATTGACTGAGTAGACGTGTGTATTAGAACAGCAGAGTTTTGGCATTGATTACCAGGGGTGAAAGTAATAAGTCAAATTTATTCTCATTACTGTAATCACCATTACCGTAAACTCCTCCCGGTTTGGATTCTTTCAGTGTCAGTGGCTCAGGAAATCAAACAGACCCGGTGATTATAACCATTAAAAACACTGAACACAGCAGTTTGACATTTGAAGAGTTGGAGCTGAGATTGATGCTAACCTTTGTTCTGATTGTTTCTCTGATAACTTATGAAGCAGATGTTCAGCAGGTTTTTACCAGCAGCTGAATTATCCACAGAGGTGTCCTCCTCTCCATAACAAACACACCAGGGGATTAAAACCAGTAGAAACACCCAGAAAGCAGTTTACTTTTAAACATCAGTGATACACCAACGCTCCTTTCATTTTAATGTGCAAAAGTTACAGATTAAAACTTTAACTAAAGGTTTTTACTTCACTACATTTGAAGTTGAAATCATTATGGTTGATTCACAACATGAGTCACATGATGAAGTTATGATTAACTGTCTCCAGAGAAGAGCTGCTCTCAGCTCACCGTCTACAATATTTGAATTATAGCCTAATATTGCAACATAAAATCGATGGACACTCACCATGGCTTGGTCTTTCTATTATTTTGCACATCCCATTTATATCAATGAAGGTAGACTAAATAACACCTCTCTGCATAATGCAATGCAGCTCAACAGCTCCACACACTGCATCCTCCACATTGATCACACAGTTAAATCAGCAACTCTCTAAAACAATGTTAATAAAAACCAAACATTTTAACCTTCATGAAGGAGGATTTATTTCAGGACTGTTGTATTACACTGTGTTTTAGCTAGCACAGTTCTCATCGATTTGCTTAGTCATTTAGCTTCTGTAACACTCTTCAGTGCTTCAATAGCTAAAAGGAAAAGGAAAAGCAGCTGGAAAAAGGAAGTGGAAATTGAAGCTGGAATTCAGGTATGTATTCCCATATTTAGAATACCTTTTCAAATAGTTTTTTAATTTCTATTATTCATTCAAGAATTAATAAATGTATATATATATAAGTGATTTATTTAATGAGTGTTTATTGATTGAATGAAGTTTATTTATTGATGGATTAATCGTTATTTTTACAATTCCTATCTTGAATGCCTATTTAAATATGAAATTAAGGAAACGCTTCACAAGAGCTCACTCAAAGCTCAGTTCACAGAGATTAAAATGAACAAGTTCATGTTCGTTTTCTTCCAGCCCCTAATCACAGAGATTACGTTTAAAAACATAAAGCAGGGCAACTCAAAACAGACTGGTTTACAAATATAATACAGCTCTTTAAACATTTTTATAATGCACAAAGTGATAAAAGAGGTGCAGTATGGGTATACTGTAGAGGAAAAGTCCATTTTATTTAGCTTGCATGAACCAAATTATGCTGGGTGTTGCGGTTAAATATAACACTTCCTCTTCTGATGTTTTTTGGTGGTTGGCAAACAGCTTTGTTGTGCATTAGCTCAACCTTCTGGTGTGTGAGCGTCGTTAATGTTGCCGATGTTCAGTTCAATAGTTGGAAATAGACACGTAACTTCACCCTTCACCCTTCACCAAAAACTTGAGCAGTCAGTGCATGAATTTGCTCTTTTAGCATATTCATCCGCTGAGCGTGCTTTGTTTCAAACACTGACACAGCACAACACAGCACAACTGAGAAGTGTTCACACGTTCAAGCCTCTCTCTCTTGTTGCCTCTGAGCTTCTGAAGAGCTGCTTGTTCTATCCGTCCATCTACTTTCTTCTGCTTTTCTGCGGTCGGGTTACGATGGCAGCAGGCTAAGCAGGGTATTTCAGACATCCCTCTGCCCAGCAATGGTTTCAGGCTCCTCCTGGGGGATCCTGATATGGACCCAGGCCAAGTGGGATATGTAATTCCTCCAGCGAGTTCTGGGTCTACCCCAGGGTCTCCTCCCAGTTGGACGCACTAGGAAAACCTCCAAAAGAAGGCACACAGGAGGCATCCTAATCAGATGCCCAAACCAACTTAACTGACTCCTTTCGATGCAAAGGAACAGAGACTCCACTCCGAATTCCCTCTGGAGGACTAAGATCCTCACCCTACATCTAAGACAGAGCTCAGACACCCTATGGAAGAAACTCATTTCAGCCTCTTGTATCTGTAATCTCATTCTTTTAGTCCCTACCCAGAGCTCATGATTATAGGTGAGGCTTGGAACATAGATCGACTGGGAAATCGAGAGCTTTGCCTTCCAGCTCAGCTCCCTCTTTGCCACAATGGTCCGGTACAGCATCCGCATTACTGCTGAAAGTGGACCAAACCACATGTCAATCTCGTGCTCCATCCTATCCTCACTCGTGAACAAGACCCCAAGCTACTTGAACTCCTTCACTTGGGGAAACAACCCTGAGGTAACAATCCACCGTTTTCAAGCAGAGAACCAGGGCTGCGTCTTTGGATCCTGTCCATGAATAACACAAACAGGATCAGAGACAAGGGACCTTGGCGGAGCCCAACACCCGCTTTGAGCCAAGAATATAGACACAGCTCTCACTTTGGTTATACAAGGACCAGATGGCTCGTAACAATGGATCCGGTACCCCATTCTCCCACAGCACCCCCCACAGGGTTCCCCTGTAGATGGAGTTCTGAGCCTTCTGCATGTTCACAAAACACATGGAAACTAGTTGGTCAGAGTTGGTCCACTGTTCCATGGCCAGGACAGAATCTGCATTGCTCAACTTCCTTGAGGCCAACCAAAAGTCTTTCTCCATAGCCTCCAAGTTTTTACTTCTGTGACTGCCCAAGTTGCAGCCATTCTGGCCTCCCAGTACCCGTTTGGGCCGGGGGACCCCGGGGCTACCCAAGCCCAAAATGCTTCCTTATTCAGCCTGACGGCTTTCCTCACCACTGGTGTCCATCAGTGGGTTCTTAGGTAGCCGCCTCGACAGATGTTATACCACAGCTCCTACCTGTAGACTCTGCAATAGATACTTTGATGTTCCCAGTTCTCCCACACTGCACATTTGACTTTGCCAGGTGTCCAGCAACCTTCCCCACCATCTCATCTAACTGACCACCAGTTGGTGACCAAGAGAGGGACCAGCTATGTCCAGACATGATATGATATGACTACAGAGTTGATCATCAATCTGTGGCCTAAGGTGTACTGGTACCAAGTACACATATGAACCACCTTATGCTTGAACATGGTGTTTGTTATGGCTGACCCATTACTAGCTTAGAAGTCCAATAACAACGCACCACTCAAATTCAGACCAGGGAGGCCATTCCTCACAATCACGCACTTCCAGATTTCTCCATTTTTGCCCATGTGAATGTTGAAGTCCCCCATAAGGACTATAGAGCTATAGGGCTTAGGCAACAGTCAGAGCCTCTCATTCCCAGAGGAAGAACTCCAACACAGCGGCGTAGCTTGTGAGTATCCCCACACCCTCCCACTCCCTGTCACCTTGGGCAACTCCAAAAAAGTCCAGGGCTTTGGATCCAGAGCCCATGCTATGTGTAGAGACGTGCCCAACTATATCAGGTTTATATCACTCCACCTCCCACACCAGCTCAGGCAGACACTACTCACAGTATTCAGGGCTGAAAAATGTACTGCCAACTATGTTCTTCTGGTTGAAAAAACATTTAATTCATATTTTTATTCAAAGTTAAGGTGGAGTAAGATATTCTAATTCAATACCGTTTTTGTCTTACCCAGTCCATATCTCCTCATGGTCTGCTAGCTGTGTGTTCTGTGTGTGTGCCGCAAAAACATCTGGTGTTCCAACACAGCCCTGGTTCTGTAAATGGAAAAACAAACAAAGTGGCTCAGATTGAGCCACACAACACTATACCAGCCAATTTTTGCGCTTGTGCACAGGACAAAGGAAAGAAGAAGAAAATAATGTAAATAAAAACAACTGAGAATGAAAACGACAAAATCACCAAGGGACTTAAGTAACGTAAGTGTTAAAACGTATAAAAAGAGACAATTTACATTACACAATGAAACTTAATAAGTCAAGTCAAGTCAATTTTTATTTGTATAGCACCAATTCACAACATAAGTTATCTCAAGGCTGCCTCGATAAGCAGTTTGACTATTTAAAATTGAATGAATTACAATGAACAATTTACATTATTCTATTTTTCAGAAGTGGTAGCCCTACAATATGCCACTGTCAATCACAGGAATTCTTTCTTTAACGTCCCTCCTGGACTTGGTTGTTTATTATACAGAGCTCCAACATTTGAATACCAATCTTAACATTTTAACTGTCAGATTAAGATTGCAAGATTATAGCACACTCACTCACGTTGTTTTGCAAAGCACGATGTTATAGAACAAGTTATGTCAATGAACAGAGGATGAAGTTTACACAACAGTTTATATTAGGCACATTCTGCACTGACAACTGATTCAGTCATTTCTTATTAATGATCAGTTCTGCAGCTCATCCTCAGATGCACAACATCCCTCTCTACCCTGCCTTCTCAAATAATCTGGAGATAATCATGCAACTGAATAATAGCTGTCTATTTTTATTAATGGCTCCACTCGCTTTATTTTAATTCTTTTTATTTTATTTTTGTAGAGCCGCCGCCGCACCTATGTGAACCTGACAGACAAAGACACTGAGAGACAATCAGTCAGAATTTAAATGTCTGTTAGGGAACATCTGTGGTTTGAAGCTCTGCTTTATGAACCACTGCATATACACTCATACACAAACACATACACAGAGAGGGGGTGCATCAATTACATCTTGACCAAATTCAGTTAACCTTTTGTTTCTCGGGCCAGAGACACAGGGCCAGGGCCAGGGGCCAACCAGGACACAACAAACACACACATACAGACACACAAAAATGCACACTCAGACAGGCCTGTAGTACACATTAATTGAATTAACGATGGGCCAGAACCTAGTCTGGACATTGTCACTGGCGCATCTGGTCAGCGCTGCTCCTCTCTGCTCATGTCTCTCTACGTCTCTCTCTTATTTGTCTCGTGTTTACCCAGGGCTACATTCTCCAGATAAGAATTTTATCTCATGTTAATGAGCACTACGTCTTTTAAACAAACTGGAAAAGTGAAGCTGGAACTAGCCCATGATGAGGTTGTGGAACTGTTTTATTATCAACAATATTTGTGAATTAAACTAAGAATTAAACGTCAAGGTACTGATTTAACACTTCACTGATCTCTATTGATAAATTGATGTAATGAGTAGGAAATTATGTATAACAATTTTGAATTATGTTTTTTGTATGAAATCCACATATGTCGTATGTAAATATAATACTTGATATCTCTTAGGACTACCTGATCAGTCCTGATCTATAATGGACCAACCACAATAATCTCTCCTACATACAAAAAGCTAAGCACATGAAATACTTTTCTGCCTGCACAAATGATTAGTTATTGTTATTATTATTATTATCAGAAGACCAGGATGTTGTCTCGGTACAAGAATACAAATTGGTTCAGAAATATCCCGGAGGACGTCATTCACCAGAGCCTTGAAGACAGAAAGAGCATTAGTGAGACCAAAAGCATGACCCAATACACAAAATGGCCCATAGGTGTATTAAAGATATTAGATATATATAGATATATTTGCTATCTTGTTCTTTCAGTCACTAGCCAAAGATCATGACCATAGTTGAGGGTTGGGGACGGTAAATCGATAGCTATGCCCTCTGGCTCAGCTCCTTCCTCACCATAAGGGTCCAGAACAACCCCCACATCAATGCTGACACTGAACCAATCCAGTCTGACAAAACCAATTGAACCACACTGACATGCAGCTATGTCACCTGACTACCTCCCTTCATTCTTCAGTTCAACAAGGAAAATAAAAAAAATTAAAAAATTGCAAACATCAGAATCGGACCGTTTCTTCTAATTAGATTTTTTTTTGTTTGTTTTTTAATTCTGACAACAAAAAACATAATGACTGAAAGTACACGGACCCTCAGAGTCTGAAACTTTGTCATCTGTCGTTGCTTAGCAAAACTGCTGCAATAACTTTGGCAGCTGTAAACTTTCTCTCGAAAATGCAGTGTGTCTTAGGTGATGCTGAGGTCTGTATTGATCACCTGAGCGCCCATAGGTTAGTTTCATAGAAAAAGTTGATAGTCAAACTAATCCACCAATTATGTGTGGTGAAAAGCAGATGATGTGAATGTCAAACTCTCTTCTCCGCCTCCTCGCTCCGGCTGTAAGCTATGTGCAATCTTGTGAGAATAAGGACCGTATTATCGCAAAAATATGAATGGAACATCAAGAAAATATTCAGAGAAAATGCTGAGAAAACACCACAAAAACACATCTGTCAACCCCAGAGAATTAAGACACTGATCTCTAGATAAATGTAAAATAACGGTTTTATGACTTATGAATATGATAGAGCTAAATATGGAGAGGTTAGAATCTGAGGCTGCTGGCCAACCACAGTATTTACACATTAACAATAAGCCTTAATATGGAGGAACAGTCTGCATGCATGCGTGTGTGTGTGTGTGTGTGTGTGTGTGTGTGTGTGTGTGTGTGTGTGTGCGTGTGTCTGTGTGTTTGGGGTCAATATATTTATATGTAGAGAGGCTTAGTGCAAAGTGTTGGTGCCAAAGTAAAAAAGTGGTGAGCAAGTGTAAGAGCAAATACGTTCCTTTCACTCACTCACACACACACACACACACACACACACACACACACACACACACACACACACACACACACTTTCTGGTGCCCAGTGGCAGGTAAAAGTGTTTAAGTGTGTATTTGTCTCAGTGCCAGTTTCCTTCCATTAGAGAGACAAGGCAGTTGGCAAAGCCTCATATAACCTGTAGCATGGTAAACACAGCTATCCGCAACGTTTTAAAACATGTGCATAGTCAAACACTCAACTATAACCTTATATAACCTGTATCATAGCAAAGCAATCTCATCCAGAGCCATTGATAATCTGCATAATGCTGAAACTAGAGGTAAGCGACAAGTACTAAAACCCTTGGCCAGTTTTCCACCTGTGACGAGCAAGACACAAAAACATGTCTGCTGGTATGGTGCGACCACTTTCTTCTTTCTTACTTGATCTGTAATGTGGCAACATGTAGCGTTACAGTGGAACAAGTAGAAAAGAGTCATGAATTCAGTTCTGTCAGTTAAACAGCTTTATTTAACAGCTTGCATAAGCTATTGGTCACAGAAGACCAAGTACTGTAACAGCAAAACAGATTGGGTTTCTATAAAATCAATGGTGAGAGAGCCATAACTTCACATTCAGTGGTGACTGGGGCATAAGAACTGGACGTATAGTAGAACCAGTCAAATCTGATAAAACCTGTTTAAAAAGTTTGGTGACTTTGCCCCACAGGTTATTGGCTGGACTGCAACAACAGGGGCAACCCTATAATTCCAAATGTCGCTGACTGACTGACTGACTGACTGACTGACTGACTGACTAACTGATTGACCACTGGTCAGTGGCATATCAAGCCGCAGTCTACCGAGCCGCTCTGGTTTCCCGGCTACTGGGGAGCTTCAGGGAAGAGGAGGAGCACTTCCAACACACTGAGCCTTGCCTCCATTACAGCAAATAAACTACTTTCATTACATGTATCATTATTACTAAAGGAGGCAGAGGAAGAACTAAACATAAGACACACTGAGCAGAGAGAGCAGGAGAGAGGGAGGGAGAGAGAGAAGTCTTCGCTAACGAGGCTTCGCACTAACAACTATGACCAACTCTACATATCAAACAGAGGCAGTTAGACATAAAGACCTGCCTCTAATAAAAGTCTGTTACGTTCTGGACTTGAAGTTAATAAAGACTAAACTATTGTGGATCCAGACGGAGACTGTGAGCTGAGTGAGAGACTAAATAAGAAAGATAGTCTGTCTTGGGCCCCGGTGGTTCACCTGGTAGAGCGTGTGCCACTTGGGTTTAGTTCTACGTCGTGGCCCTTTGCTGTGTGTTATTCTCTCTCTCTCTCTCTCTCTCTCTCTCTCTCTCTCTCTCTCTCTCTCTCTCTCACTATGACTGAAATAAAGGCAAAAGCCTGAAAAAATAACTTTAAAACTAGAATCACCTCCTGAAACTTTGTCATAATTGCTGTGTGAAGTCTTGGGTAAAATAAAATCCACATTGTTTTAAATCATAGTTTTACTTTCATTATATCAAACACCAAGTAAATATACAATCGACATACAAAACATGATATTGGTTGTTTATAAATGTGTGTACTCCAATAACACACCAATAACACACAAGCTCTGAATATGCTGTTTAAGTTACCTCATTATGTTGATGTGTGTGTGCTCGTGTGTACGCACTAGTGTGTTTGTGTGTGTATACAATGGATAAGAAATGCTATCTTAACTACCTCTTTCCACAATGAGGTCACTGAAACACAAGCCCTGTGAATTTGTGTATGTCAGTGTGTGGTGGAATAATTCAACACACAGTTGGACCCACAGTCTGGTTCCCATGGTATTAGTAGTAGTAGTGCAGTGCAGGAGATATGTATGTGTCTGTGTGTGTGTGAGAGAGAGACTGAGAGAGGTGCCAGTGTTATCAGCAGAGTAGTAGGAAGGTTATGCTACACTAACAGGAATGTCTCTCATCAGTCCTGACACAGTCCAGCTGTCTCTCTTTCCCCCTGTCTGTCGTTCTCTCTCTCTCTCTCTCTCTCTCTCACTCTCTCTCTTGCGCTCACACACACACACACACACTTCCACATTTTAAGTGGAATTAATACATTTATGCAATAGTTTATCTGAAAACATGCATTTTGAAATGTAGGTGCTTTCCGAACACTCACACTCAGGTGCCTGAGAATTGTGGAGCGAAGTTGTAGTTTTGGTCATTTTACTAGTTTCAGCAACTGAGCAAAAAAAAAAAAGTAATAAAAAAAGAAATCACAGATTTTTGACCACCCTTTGGATTGATTCAGACCAACCCATAGCTGATTGTCACAGCATACTTTGGCCTCAGTCACAGTCAGTCAATCCGCACAGCCTGCTTGTAAAGGTGGGAAGGATGACATTTAGATTAACTGTGGTCATTGACTGACAATAGGAAACGATAGGCGTAAGTTGAATGAACCTGCTTGGTCCACTGACGACAGCCGAACTTTGTAGCCTCGTGTTGTAGCTGAAATGCAAAGCCGTTTTGTGACTCAGTGTTAGCTAACTTTACCAGCCCGCCCACCTAACATTCACATGCTGATCGGACGCAGTTCAGCTGTGGAGATGGTGTGTTGGCGAAGGAGCCTCTTCTAAGCTATGAACAGGGCTGTCAGCTCTCATGCATTGACACTTTTCAAATGCTGCGCAAAAAGGACACTGACGGCACCAAGGCAGACAAGACAGAGCATCACAGCTATTCATTTGAAAAAAATCCCACTAGCCACTTGAAATTTAAAAATTTCAAGATGGCCGCCACTTCTGGCTTTAGAAACACATATCTAACCACAGACTTTTACGGGACAGATTACAATGATTTCTTAATGTAATCCTGAGTTTTATTTGTGCAATTTCTGATGTAATGTGAAAAAATCTACATGAAACACAATGTAATTTGTGCCAAGTTTAGTATCTACATTTGAAAGAGTTCCCTGAAATATACAGTTATCTGCTGAGCAGTATCTCTCACTCTTCTCGTACAAAGGCAGTTGTGTGAGTGAGTTACTATGGTTACTATAACAAGAGAAATGACAGGAAGTGTTATATTGTGATATGGATTGACTTTGCACAATTACAAAGTGCTAATCCTAAATTCTAATGTTGATTAAAATGTACAAAGCAGTACATGACCAGTGTGAGTTTTCTATTGTGCATTTTACCTGTTAAGAGAGTTTTGAGAACTTGAGTAAACAAGCTAAACAGTGTTTTGGTGGTCGCCTTCTTGTTGGGTACGACACATAAGCTTGTTTCTTTTTTTATATGTCAGACGTGCTTTTGTGAGGTTGTTACAGAAACTGAGAAATGCCATACTCGACATGACAAAGCTTGTTATCCCGAGATAATTAGATATCATCAGGAGAAAACAATGTTTTGTTATCCTAAGTTGACTGTCAGAGTAAGGTCTACCAGGGTAAATAGGACCCTGTATCTTTGTATGCCAGTGTCAAGGAGGATCATACTGCTTCAGCTCTAACACCACTTGGTAGATCAGATCACAATCTAATGCTTCTCCATACTTGTTACAAACCCTGTGTACTAAGGCAGCCTGCAAGCATCCGCTCATTCAGGAAATGGTCACCAGGGGCCAGCAAGTCTGCTGGAGTTAGAGGGGAACAGCATGGACACTGACATCGACAGAATGGTAGATTGGACCACTGACTATATTAACTTCTGTATGGACACTGTTATACCAGCAGGTGTTATACCAACAACAAACCCTGGATCACCAGCAACATCAAGACCCTCCTCAACCAGGAAAAGGAGGCCTTCAGGGATGGAGACAGGGAGAAGCTCAGGTGTGAGCAACATGAGCTGAAGAGGAGATTAAAGCAGGTGAAGGAGGACTACAAAAAGAAAGTGTGGAAGGCGAGGCAACATCAGGTGATGTGGACAAGGCCAATGAGTTCAACCTGTTCTACAACAGGTTTGACACCGCAGCCTGTGCCTGTCACGTCCCAGTCTGTACAGCCCCATCAGTTCCTCTCCACCACTTCAGCAGCAGCTTGTCCTCCTTGCAGCAGCTCCCCCTGCTTGAGTGTCTCCCTGTCTCCTCCTCCTCCATGTCCCCCACACATTTGCATCCTCATCACTGCAGCTACATCACCCACCACACATGGGCCCCCTTCCTTGTCCTTCACAACAGATGAGGTGAGGATGGACAAGCTGGTGGAAAAGGCTAGACTTGACTGTGGTGGAGAGATGCTGAGGAATAAGGTGCAGGCCATCCTGGACAAGAGCAATTATCCCCTCCACTGCATCCTGGCAGCCAGAGAGGAGGCCAGCTCACAGCTCATCTCACTGCGCTGTTGGACTAAAAAGAGAATGAAAATTGACACATGGAATCTGAAACGGCTGACTTTCTGTATGGTGAATTTAAAAAAATAAAAGAAAGTATTATATCCATAACTATGAGAGCAATTATCCCACAAAATTTCATGAACACCCAAGAAACTTTAACCTAACATGGCGCCGCCGAACTCCCGGTTAATCCAAAAAGAGGAGGGGCTTGTGTGGTGCCAAGACTTCGGTGCATACCGGTTTGTGGCAAACATATGCTCACCCACCTGTCATTCATTATACATAACTTTAATCCTTAATTAAATGTAAACAGGTGAGTTATATAAACAGGTGTCATGAAGGAAGAAATTAGCCCTAGAGACCAAAGCTGTGTTTGTACCAGGCTGTAAACATATTTATTTCTGCTGTAAAGTTGGACATTTTAACATGGGAGTCTATGGAGACTGACTCACTGTTGGAGCCAGACTCTAGTGGTCATTAGAGGAGTTTTGGCACTGTTGGCTTAATTTTTCAAACTTGGAGGTTGATGCTTGGCCCAAACCCAATCACTAAATCATTTTGCAACTGTTGGCAGTCCTGACAGTCACGCCTTTCTGAGCATCCCAAGCTCCTCCAAAATGCACAAATCTGAACCTCGACACAATCCAGACTCTGAGCTCTGCAGGCAGTTCCTTAACATCATGGCATGGATTTTGCTCTGATATGCACTGTCAGCCGTGTGACCTTATTAAAGACAGGTGGACTCCAATGAAGGTGTAGAGACTTCTCAGCAATGATCAAGAGAAATGGAGGAACCTGAGCTGAATTTGAAAGTGTCATAGCAAAGGTAAATGCAATTGTCATATAACAGTTTTGCCTTTTTAAACAATTTATAGATATTTATTTATATTATCATTAATAAGATTAATATTAAATTTGCAAACTTTTCTAAAATTCTGTTTGCACTTTGCCATTATGAGGTATTGAGTGTTTTTTTTTATTTTACCACAAGGATGACAACTCACAACATAAAAAAATATGGAAAAAGTTGAAGGGAACTTTCCCAATGCACTGTATATTTATAGTAGTGAGTGGGTTCGTGCCATCATCAGATGATAAACATGAACAAAAAAGTTTCTCTAAAAGTCTAAACGTCCTGTATGACTGTTTTAAGTATAATCAGGTTACAAAACAAGATCAGTTAGCATCCATCCAGGTTAACAATGTATTTTTAGCTGTTGTTGAGAATACTCTAGCATATATTTAACATTTTCAATCAAGCCATATCTTCTTAGGGGGTTTAGGGCTAAGTGCTAAGTGTGTGCATGTGTGTGTCCGGCTGGGGTGGAGGTGGTCGTGGTGGTGGTGGTGGTGGGGCACACTTACCTGTTTTAGATCCATGAAGATGATGGCATCCATCAAACCAAACACAGGAAGCTGATTTGGCTTAACAGCATAATCACTGGCGCCAGACGTGGCACCAATGGCGTGTGCGTCTGTGTCTTTGAGTGTGTGTGTGGAACCTCCAGTTAGCAAACAAACACTGATAGTGACAAAAACCTTGGAAAAGTGTTTGTTTTTCTTTCTTTTAGTTATCCTCACTTCATGTGGTGCTAATCAAATATATGACATGATGTAAACAACACATTTAGAGCAGAGCCTCATTTGTACAGCATTTGAAGAAAAACATGAATTCCTTAAAAAACAAGTATAAATAATAGAATAGAACCTGACTATTTATACTTCCCACGTTCCCTTTCTGTTACCCAAAACTGATTTTGACTCCATGAATGGTGATTGTTAACTCTTCAGCTTGTACATTTTTCTGCTGTTTTCATAGTCTGATTTTTAAAAATCAAATTTCATCCTGTTTGTTAATGAAAATTGCTCTTGCCCCTATTTTCATAACTAAAAAAATGCTGTGTAATCAGGTAATCAGTGTTTAATGAGACCTTGCTCTTAATTAGTTTGTTAAATAAATCAGTAAAAACAGAATCTGCAGTCTGTGTAGACAGTTTTTTAAGTGCCATTAAGATGTGACTCTTAGCAACCACCTTCTTAGGGCGGGTCACGTGACCTGTTGTCATCCATTATCTAATAACAGGCAAGATAACAGGCTTGTTTAGACTACAGAGACAAAGAGACAGAAGGAGAGAGAGCAATGGTGTGTGTGTGTGTGTGTGTGTGTGTGTGTGTGTGTGTGTGTGTGTGTGCGCGTCTTTGATTTTGATAATTTGCTGTGGCTCCAGTCTGACACCTTTAAATGGTTGTCATCAGAAACCATATGTTACACACACACACACACACACACACACACACGCACAGACACACACACACAGAGCAGTGTTTAGCCGTAATAGGCCTCTCAGCAGTCATCTGTCTACAGCTAAATCCTCCTCATGTTAAATAGCCAGGGACCCCAAACAGCCAGGAATTACCTGTGTCTATGTTTTTGTCTTTCTAACTGAATATATGGAAAACAAGTACAATAAATATTATTTCCTAGATTAAATGACTGAATGGGCCACATAATTTATGTTTTAACTAGCCCTGTAATTATAATTATTAATTATTCACTTAAGTTATAAACAGGCTGTTAGTTAAATCCTGCTTTTGGCTCAACAAAAATTAAGTTTTCAAAAATAATTCTGGGTGATTTGTGGTGGTCCTTAAAACCTTTATGTTATAATAAAATGCACATTTATGTTTCTCCTTTGAAAAGATTATAGCAATTTTGGATGAATAAATAATAAAAACTCTGTATAATTGAACAGACCTACAATACAAAAACTACTTCAAACTGTGGGAAATGAGAGACATAAGGGGTAAGAGAGACTGTGTAAAAAATAATTTCGCCACCTTCCGTCTGGATCTAGAACATCAAAATGATGACCATGAATTTGCTAAAATTCACAGAAATCAAATTAGATGTTGGTATTTCCTTCTTTTGGCCTCATATTGGCATCACACGAAAGGTCAAGGGGTCAACAATCCTGGTCAGTTCAATCCTGGTCACATGACCATTAGCTGTTGAGGTATAGTGAGGACCAAAGTAAGAAAAATTGCATATTTTAGACGACACACTGTTTTATACCATTACATACTGTACATAGAGTAGTACAGTTATGGTATTATGTTTATAATTGTCTTTGTATTTGATGTTTGTTGGGTGTGCCTCCTGTTGGTAGCTGTAAACGTAAAGACTCACATATTACCATCTAATAAAATGAATATGGTCAACATGTCTCACACATCCAGCAGACAGCAAGATTAGCATTTTTTGGAGTCATGTTTGTGCCTGACATTCACGCTCCTTCTAGCTCTGGTTTTAGTCTCCACACGCTCCTGAAAAAATGTCTCTTTAGCTGCTAAATGCTCGACTGTGTTCACCAGCTGTTTGCCAGCTTTGTCTTGTTTGGTGGAGGGTGGGTAGTGTACAGTAGCTTTATCAGAACCTTTCCACTGAAAACAGCTACTGGTGCTGGAAACAGGGTTGAAGAGCAAGAAACCGAAGCAATGAGCTTAAAGATGTGTCCATTCCCTGTGCATTCATCACATTACACAATCATTTGACCAGTTGTTACTTTTGTTTGGCTCCAGTCAACCTTGACAATAGCCAACAGCCAGTAAGAAACTGTGATAAAAAAATGAGCCCATAGGTCATCTGTGCAGCAGGTTATTATGACCCATAGTTAGGTTTTGTTGCTAGGTGACATCTAGTGTTCTTAGTAATTATGACAGGAGCAAAGGGAAAAGTGCGGTGACGTAGTATAAAGAGAGACAAAGTCCACGTCAGGAGGAGGTTGAGGTGGATGGATGAATATGACACAGAAGAGTGTTCCATTCCCATGTGAAACTAGCTGTTTATATTGTAACCATGACAACAAAGACAGTTTAATGTGGAGGAAGTACTTATTTTAACCCAAATCACCATCTTTTCCTAAACCTAACCAAGCCTTGACCATTATTATAGTAACCATGGAGACGAAGGTAGGTACAACGCTGTCGGTACAGTCAGTGTGTTTATTATTGTAACCATGACAACCAAGGTCCGGTACGACTGCCACCGTAGGGGGGCGCTGTTTCAGGAGACACTCCTATGGGTCGTATCAGAGGGTTGATGGTTGTTCAGGTTGGAGGAGCTGTTTGCCAATAATCAACAAATATAAGACTATTAATAGATCCTGATAGACTTGAATGAGGATCATCAAGTAAGTTATGCAGAAGATAAAGTTATAAAAGAACTGAACTTAAATTTAACTGAATCCATCAGTATTTAAATGCCCAGAAGCCTGTACCACTGCTGTTCCTGCCAAGCCCTGCATGTTCTTTAACCAAGTTAAAACCTCAGTGATCCTCCAGCCATTTCCAGTCAAAGGAAAATCACATCCAATTCAAAACAAAAAACACAAATAGAGATGGAGGGTGTGGGCCTTGAGGTCCTGAGGTTGTGAGTTTGTACGTTGTAAGTGTGTGTTTGTGTGTGTTTAGAGAGTCATAGAGGCCATTTGGGGTCAGCGTGTTAAAGCAGGCAGACAGAAAGTTTGTGACCTTTGACCCTGGCTTGTGCCTAAGTCAAAAAGTGTAGCTCCTTCCTGTTGAACACACATGCGCGCACACACACACACACACACACACAAGCATACATACACGTACACACCTCCTTTGTTAATGGTTATGTCGTGTGGTCTAGTTCTGGGTTGTGTCTCTGGTATAAATAGATTCACCTTTGCCCCAAACACAGAAAATCGAAGGCGCTATTCACAACACACACACACACGCGCACACACACACACACAAACACACACACACACACACACACACACACACACACACACACACATTCAAATGAAATCCAGAAGGATGAATATGTATTGTCTTTATTAAACCCCATGGCCTTTATTTCTAATTAATCTTCTTGTCATAGATCGTCACCTTGGTCCCTTTATCATCTTGTGTTTCTGTAGATATTGATCATCACCACAGAATGAAATGTATTTGGATTTAAATTGTGTTTCATTTGATCCAGTATTGGTTTATCAAGTTTTTAGTTTTAGTTCAGTTTATACTCAGTTTGGTGTGTTTCAGTGTGATGAGCATCTTTAAGATGTTGAAAAAGTTTAAAATGCATTGTTTTTCTTTTCAGGACTGTTTGTTCAGTTATTTACACACTTTCTGATTTGTACACAGAACGTATGAAATCATTTCATAAGATTAAACTGAAATTTCTACCATTAGTAGTTCCATGATCTAACAATGACAACAGTAGTAACACAATGCCTGATGAACCTGTGGCCAACCAAACAGGCTAGTATTGTTTGTAGCATTAAAACAGGCTAGCCTTGTTAAAACATACAATCATTTAACTGTGGTAAGTGGAATTAAAGCAAATAAAAAAACAATAAATATTCTGATACTGCACCACGGAGGTTGATTGTGGTGTTATAATCCACCCTTATTTACATACATGAAGGAAACAGAATATAACCAAGTCACCAACGGTCACCAGGAGGTGGTTGGAGTGGCTGGAGGACACCAGAGACCCGGCTCACATGCTGAGTCCTGTCTGTGGTTAAGGTTAGAGAAAGATGGCGGTTTTGGTAAATGTAAATAAACAGGATGTGTCTGAAGTCACTGTGAACCTTTTCTGTATCAAACCAGACCACAATCTTTCCCTGGTGGTGAGAGTTATAACATAATATTATGCCTTAGTCACTAAAAATGATCACTGTGCTTCAAGATCACATATTTTGGTGGAAAACAAAACATTTTACAAACATTTTCATTTATTAACATGTTTGTGACTGGCCAAATAAATAAATGAACAACAAATCATCATTATGTTAATAGAAATGTAATCTGATCACAATTCAGGTTTTTACAAAAGGCAGTTTAGGTGTTTAAAATGTAATACTTAGGAGACAGGTTAGGTACTAAATCCACTCTGATACCCTGCCCATATGGAAATGTCATATATGTAAATATATGACATTTCCATATATGAAATATATATAAATATGAAGTAAAAACATATATGTGCATATGTATAAAAATATATATCAAACCTATTAGAAATTTGAACATTTTTTATTTATGTATGCTTATATTGTAGACATATATACCAATCCCAAAGCCTGTCAATATATGTTGATATTATATATTTACTATGTAAATACAAAATATAGACTGTTTAAAATGAAGAAGAACAACATATAAACTACTTGATAACTTTAGGCTATATGCCATTAACAAATATGGTTATATCATAAAAATATAAATGTACAAATTTTACTGTGGGTATTTCATATAAAACTTATTATTATTTTAGTACCTGTTGTAAAGCACTTTGGTACGACGCCGAAAGCTTTGTTGTAAAGGGCTGTATAGATAAAGTACATTTACATTTACATATATCCAGGGGTAATATATCCCCTTGACATATATGGCAACATCTCTCTTATCACTCTTGATATAAGGACATATATATTATATATCACATTTCTGTACTGATGATCTTCATCTTTGGCGTTTGTCAGCACTTTTATTGCTACTGCCATCTGCAGCACAAAAAGTCCTAAAGATTTTACTCTGAAATATTTGAACTCTTCTTCTTTTCAGTATTTCCCTGTTATACATTGGCCTGATTTTGTGCTATATAAATACAAGTGACTTGACTTAACTTTATGATAACAATGTTAAAAGATACTTAGAGTATGAGAGAGAGAGAGAGACATGAAGGAGATACATTGGTTCACTCACACTGGCTCAATGTGGTTCTGAAATATAGATAGTTTAGCATTATATTGTTGAACTTAGGGATAAGATATAGACCTTTCTAGAGGTATAGATACAAAAACGTACATGGACACAGGGAGAACAGAAAGAATGACAAGAGGAAGAAGACTTGATGAAGTAGTGAACAGAAACGAGCAGATGGACAGATAGACTGTGTGCCTCTCTGTAAATTGACTGACAGCTCACACACAGATTGCATCAACTGTAGCTTCATTAGTGCAGACATCACCTGCACTAGCCTGAGGCGTGATACACACACACACACACACGCACACACACACACACACACACACACACACACACACACACACACACACAAAGAGATGATTATCTGAAATAGCTTGTGGCTAAAGCTCTTTAACTTGGCTGATTCACTCACCCTGTTTTTGTATTGTTTCTGCCTTTGCACAATCCTCACATGCATCTCTATAACTGAATTACTCTTGGTGACTTTAAGACGCAGTAATCATTATGCTGCTTGTGTAAATCCTTCAATGCAAGCTGGCATAAGCCTTTGACCATAAATCTTTCATCAATTTCAGTGACCTGCTATTGTCAGTTGCATCCTGACCTCAGTTATTTTGTGAGTTATCACATGTGAGATTTAGCTTAGGAGATGCAACAAGCTTGTTTGAAGTTGGTCAGTGAAGCGGTGTTTCGTGAGCGTAGGTCTGTGTCTGATCAGTCGGTGCCAGAGATAAATCACACACACTTAGACACACTGTGTAGACTTCTTCTTTCATGCCTAAATGGAGACTTTGGTAAAAGAAAACATTTAACATTAGCTTTCATGCATTGTATTCTCCAGTGTCCATGATGTTTTTGCTTGCTAATAACAAATTGTTTGAATTTTTGATGCTAAGCTAAGTTATTATTATAGGCTACTTCTTCCTCTGCTCTTCAAGGCATTATACAGGATCAACAATTAATGTGATATGTGAGCAAAATCCTTTTTCATCTTAACAGTGTTCTAAAATTGCAGCTTTTGCAGTGAAGGGAGCAATCTCACCCACACACACTACTGTTGTCAGTGATAACTTGATGATTCATCATCACAGTTAGCCAATGTAACCCACCTCTAACTGTGCTGATGGTGAAATGACAGAGGAGGGGAGGATTAATGTGAGAAACACTGCACTTTTTTTTCATGGGATTTTTACCATTGCACCATAACATATTAGTTTGCACAATTTGGCCCTGCAGGCTAAATCTTTCCATCCATGTTCTGCCACCAGGCTTGGTGTTCTTTGTTGGCCTGGTGTTTTGGTGTTTTTATTTCACACAGAATTAGATACTATCTGTGACTGACCAGTGGGCGCAGTCCTTACACAGGCACGCAGAAGCTCCGTGGGTCCCCTTAACACCAGGAACACACAACCTGCGTCAAAGTGAACGTGGCGGCTAACGTCGCTGAACTGCTGCAGAGAAGCACGTGTGTGTGTTCACACCAGCTGCGTCTCTGCTGCGTCGCTGCTACTGCAGCTCTCTCTCTCTCTACATAGAGTTTGCAAGTTACTGGAATGTTGGATTTCTTTTCATTATAAATTGATTGCTGATTTAATTTTGACAGAAAACGTTACAAAAATGTCTCTGTCTCCACATGCAGCTGCTAAAATTGTTCATGTCTGTATCATATTCAGATTCAGCTTAGACAAAAACAACTATAGTGGGGGGTGTCCGTTTTATGTGATGTTGCTGATATGATGTCACTATGACATCAACAGGTCTTTTCTGTCTGTTGTTGTTGGGAGATCCGTCACACGTGAAAAATAGGTAAGAGGCCGAATCGCTAGATCACATGACGCAGTTGCTAGGCGTGAGAGGCGCATCTCATCCAGGCAGTGTGTTCACTCTAACCTGTTGACACTGGCGCCAAAATAAAAACCAAGACATTCAGCAGCTGCGATGCATCCAGTGTGTTCCTGGCTTTACACTTATGAGAGGTGTAAATACACTTTTAGTTCATTATGAATCTGTGGTGGACAATTTAGTCTAGGTGATGAATGGGAAACACTGAGTAACAGAGTGTATGTGCTCTGGGCGCCCGCCTGTGCTGGCTCATGTTAATCTCTTGACAATGTGCCCTTAACACTGAAATACTAGTTTTGTTTGTCAGTCACTTCCCGCTGCCTGAAGATAGCAATGCACCAACAATGCGCCTGACCACAACTCATTTTACTGTAAGACCAACACGCCAATGGGTGTACAAGTGTATTTGCCGTTTAAACAACGTAGATGCTGGAGGGGGAAATGACAACTGCGTCCATCTGAAACTAGTAAAGACACTTGCGTTGCGCTTTGTGTCAGGTGTAAAATGGAAACCTGTTGGCCTGTTATCTCCGCTGCTTTAGTTCCTGTGTTCAGTTTTTATTCCTGTTTTGTTCCAGTGAGTCTTTCCTAGTGTTCTTGCTTCCAGCATGTGCATTTGTGTACCTCTCTCTCTCTCTCTGTTTCTCACAAACACACACACACACACACACACACACACCTAGTTATCCTCAGAGTAGCTAATAAACTTGTTTTTATGAGAATCAGGTGACCGAGGCCCCTGGTCTTGAGTGGAGGAGACACCAGGGCAATGGAAGGCCACCCAGCTTTTACGTCCTGTCCATATAGTCAGGGTGCCAGCCGGGCAGAGCGAGTGGCCTTGCCAAGCTTTACAGCATAAAGACAAGATACAGTAAACATTCTGAACAGCTGATGACCGACAGAAGTTCTTTTTTTTCTGAAAAACAAAAATGTCATTGCCAACAAACTGTATGTGACTGTGTAGTAGAGTGCTTCCATGGCTTCTGCCCACAATGCTAATGCTAATGTATCTGATTTTGCTTGTTGTTAGAGCAGCATACAATATACAAATTGCACTTCTGTTTACAATTAAGAATAATTTAGAGAGCAAGGTCCTGGGTGAGGTATAGTACATATAGACAGTATATGGGTCCTTTTAATCAAAAAGACCTAGAATCACCTCCTGGTGGTTGTCTGCCTCCGCCACTCAGACTAGTTTCAGGTTACATCCCTGTTTATCCAGAGACAAATAAAATATTAACCATTTGTGTGAAATTTTACAGAGCATGCAGTCACTTTAAACACTGCTGAATGTGTTTTAAGTAGCAATCAGCTTTAAGTCACTTCATTGCACAATGAAAATGAACTTGTAGAAAGTAGTATGCAGGGGAGACCAGGGGTGGTTATAACACTTCCAATTTCTCCAATCAGGAACAAGTTATGAATCACCTGGTTCACTCTATACCCGCTCAATGTAGTCCTTAGCCCCCTGTGACAGACACAGACTATTTTAGAAGGAAAACACTCATTTTGAGGTAAGAAAGTATTTTTTAACTTTATTTATTTTTTGTAACAGCAGTTCTGCTGTTAAACTCTTCAAACTTATGTCATGTTTATTGTGAGTCTGTAGGTGTTTCTCATGTTAGTTGTCAGTACTAATGTTTTAGCTGTTTAGCTGTAAGTTAAGCTACTTCATGGCTACAAGAGTCTGGGTTAGTTGTAACAACAAAACACACACACACACACACACACACACATTTTTGTTTAGTTTTATTATTATGTTGAAATGTCTTATCACTACTATGACTGACAGTAACTAACATACTTGGCTCTCTCACACACATACACGCACGCACGCACACATGCACGCACGCACGCACACCCACACACATCATAATGTTACATTTCACTCATCTATGATTTCACCTCAGGATATGTTACAACCAGGACTGTGGTGAACCGTAACATTTCACTCCTTGTGTTTGAGGTGGTGAAGATGCAGATGTGAATTTAACAGCTGCTTCATTATTTTAACAGATAATTGTATTGCTGTGTTTTTAATATATTCAATTTATTTAATTATAGCAATATCCCAATAACATAAATGCTGATGACCAAAAAACCAAGTGTCTGTAGAGCCCAAATAGAAAGACCACCCTAACAGCTCTTCAACACCCACTCTCCAGCCATTTCTGTTCACCCCATGCAGCCCATTTCCCCTTTCCCTGCTCACCCAAACTATTCTTTATGGCCACATTCCATCCCATCCATCTGCCACACAATTCATCAACTGCACTGCGACTGTGTGTGTGTGTGTGTGTGTGTGTATGTGTGTGTGCTCATGCAAAGCTAGCTAGTTCTGCCTCCTACTGAGGCATGGAGATAACATTGTATTACACTGCTTTCATCTGTGTTTCTTTATGCACTTTGTGCATGTGTGCGTGCATGTGTGCGTGCATGTGTGTGATGTATGGGCAGGTTTTCATGGATCTGTGTTTTTCATTACACACAAATAAGATGTGTGTGGAAGATGAGTGGAAGCATATAGGTACATGCTTTATTGAGTGTTTTTTTGTATTGAAATGAGTGTAAATGAGAATTAGTGTATGTGTGTGTACACACATAGGGAGTATATAGGTTTAGTAGCAGGAGGTCTTTGTAATAAGGGAGTCTGACAACTCTGGATACCAAATCCTGGTGGTGATTTATCACACACACAAATACACCCACACATACACACATACATGAAGTGAGAGGCACATGTTATAGGGAGGAAAGCATTTTATTGGTTGGTGAAACATCAGAAAGCCAGCTGTTTCCAAAGACAGAGTGCAGCATAAAGACATGTGAGTGTGTTCAGTCTTACTTGCAGGTGCAACTGCAACTGCAACAGTTTTTTCAGTTACACTCAACATTTCACTGTTTCCAGGTGAAAACCTTGTAACCCTCCCTACATCCAGCAACTTCTATGTTTCACTCAAACTGAAAGCTGATGAGGTCTTTTGTGAATGGTAGCAAGTTAGGGCTATGGTTCACCTATAAGGAAAAAAACATCTGCTGCACACATCATATTGGGATCTGATACAACTCATAATTGATGTAAATAATGTCGCAATCATTTATTTATTTTTCTGAAATTAGATTGACTGTTTTACATGAAAAAATAATTGTCTTTTAATTTGGGAAAGAAATACTTGCCCGTTTAATCTTCACACCGCAACCTAAACGTGATCCTAATGATCCAATAATAACCATGGATTTGTCAAATGACACTTGTGTGTTTATAAAAACATCATGATATTTAAACAAGCAATTTCTAGCATATCATGCATCATATGTACCTGTGTAGTAATGAAAAATGTGGAGCTCCAGGTGGTGCTTTGACCAGATTTGTTAAAAAGAAGATGACATTCACATATTTTGTTCCAGTTAACGGGCATTTTGGAGAGAGCCATCAGGGAAAGAGTGGTAAGAATAGATGATCCAGCTGCACAAAGTCCACAGCTCCATGACTGGAGTCACAGTACAGATCATCCAGGTCAATTATCACTCCGATACAAGTGAAAGTTGTTCAGTCAGATTATGGAGTTAAAGTACTGGTTATGGTAACAAATTGTTGTATTGTTCCACATTTACAGAACCTGATGACTCTGAAACAACCTGCTGACTGACTGACTGACTGACTGTAGAACCTGTAGAATAAAAAGACTGTAGACATGATAAAAAGACTGAAGACATGGACATGAGTCATTTGACCAACCATAGCATAAAAACAGCAACTACTAAGCTGTCTGTCTAAAAGTTTATCGGGAATTAAATAAACGTTACTTAAGTACCTTGACATTATTTTTCAAATTGAATGGCAAATTTTTTTACTCAGTGATAAAGTCTGGTCGTGGTAAACACAGCAAAGATAAGTAAATGAATCTTTCTTGATTTGTAAACCTTCAAACACAGACCTCAGATCAGATCAGGTCTCTGGTGAAGAATCTTCTGCCTCATCTTTCTCTAACGTCGCCATCGTTAGGACACTGACAGGTTCACACATGACTGACAGTAATTGGTTTTTCTCCTGTGATGAACACGGTGTAAGGTTTATCACATTTTCAAAATAAAATAATTCATCACACTGATTAAAAGCTCTGCTTCAAAGTAAGAGTACTTCATAGAAATGTAGTGGAGTCAAAAGTACAATATTTTTTTAAGTGTAGTTTTTAGAAAAGTCAGAAGTTTCTAAAAGAAATACTCAAGTAAAGAACAGATACTAGAAAATATACTAAAGTACAGTACTCAAGTAAATGTACTTTGTTACTGTCCACCCCTGGTTCTGACCGAGTTATTAGCAGAGAGATTTTAATGGAACAGTTTTGAATGCCTCCGTCACCAACATGGGTTTCTATGGTGCTTGTTGCACAAAATCTAACCGGTAGATCTGCCATGCATGTGGCTTGCCGGTGTGAGTTATCACTCCAATTAGAGACTGCAGATGGAACAGATACGTGCTGCCTTCAGATGCTATAAAACAAGGGCGTGCCTTCACCAAAGGAAGTGACCAAAATATTATGGAACACAAGTGTGCTGAGCTGTCGAGCCACTCTGAGCGAGCGAGCAGCAGACTGCACAGAACACACTCAGTGGTGTAAGGTAATAATGAAGATTTTCCTACGGGCTCTATACAATATGGGATATTATATAATTCAAACAGGTGTGCTTGATTTTTGTTTTGTAGGCCAGTACATTTAGGTTTGTACCTGTAAACCTTTAAAACTTGAGTTTTAAGGTATATTTAGGTTTCTGCCTGTTTAACTCTTTTGCAGGTTTGCACATTCAGTTTCAGGTTTGCGGAAGTGATTTCAGAAGCTGTGACAGAATGTTTTCTCGGTACACTTTTGGCCCCTTAATACCAATCAATCATCGTTTGAATACCACAGCCTAAATGAGTATTCCTAGTTGGCACCAGCCGTCAATTAAACATCAGAAAGATGTTGGACTCCAGCTGGACACATTTATCAAAACCCAAATTCCAACTTTAAAAAAGATGTTGAAATTGGGTTTTAACAGAGTCATGTTATCAGCATACAGAGAAACTTGAAAAATGCCATACCAAGGTTGGACAAATGTTAAGATATGATGTTAGACAGGCTCACATTATTAATTTTCAGACACAAGCAGAAGAAAGTTATTTAACATCTCTGTACCTCAACGCTCTATTAGTGCTATTCAAGATAAACGTGTAGTTGAAGCAGTCTCTCAAACCCCTAGACTCTCACTCACCCTCAGATTCATTAACCAGAGATCCGTCTGACACTCACCACTGCTCTCTGAATAACAAAGTTGATTGATCCTCTTTGGCGTAGAGACGTGATAAACACTTACCATTTCATATCCATGTAGTATCTTAATCAAGCTCTTATTGGACATTCACCACCATATATGACATCTATGCTGGACTGGACCACAGGACCAGTCCCAACTTGCTGTACTTGCTGTCCTATGGGGCTTTCAGACAGAATGCGATTTGTGCTCGGGTCAACGCACTGTTCGGAGGAGTCTAGGAGGACAAAGCTAACACAGGCGGAGTTTTCCAAACTTCTAGCGGGAAGCTCCCACTGTGTTTAGAGTCTATCGTTGCCAGCAAAAAAGATGAATCTTTCCTATGCTAAGAAACAAGCATTAGCACTAGCCCCGCCAATAAGGAGCAGCAAATAAGAGACTGTGGGTGCCCTCAGGTACAGAGAGCAGCCTGGGGAAGGAGCTCCGTTTCCACACTGACCGATTTCAATTTGTTACAACGTGCAGTTCCGCTGCGCTGGTGCCGGCTCACCAAAGGATTACTCTGAACACGTGGAATTACCTACAACACACTCTCAAGATCGGCACGCTCCGCACCCCTGGATCATTCAATTCGATGATCTCAAACCACTTCACCTCAGTGTGCAAATGTTTTCAATGAGTATCATCCGCTTGAATTTTTACCTCTGTGCATTTGTGTGTATCTCAACATCGTTACAAATGAGGGAAACCTCAATGATCTTCAATACTTAAATAAATAAATGAAAATGAAATAACTAGTAGGGCTGCACGGTGGTGCAGTGGTTAGCGCTGTCGCCTCACAGCAAGAAAGTTCCGGGTTCGAGTCCCGGCTCGGCCGTGGGATCTTTCTGTGTGGAGTTTGCATGTTCTCCCCGTGCAAGTGTGGGTTCTCTCCGGGTACTCCGGCTTCCTCCCACAGTCCAAAGACATGCAAAATGGGGACTAGGCTGATTGGATACTCTAAATTGACCATAGGTGTGGCTGTGAGTGTGAATGGTTGTCTGTCTCTATGTGTTTGCCCTGCGATGGACTGGCGACCTGTCCAGGGTGTACCCCGCCTCTCGCCCGAAAAGATGCTGGGATAGGCTCCAGCGACCCTACTAGAGGATAAGCGGTAGAAAAATGGAAATAACTAGTACAGTTCACTGAGGAGTACGTGGAGAGTTAGCCCCCCTTTCTCTGACCAAGCACCACTTAACCACTAAAACAAAATTCACGGACCACTTGACTCCTCAAACACACGAACAAATCTTTTTTATTCGTCGTCGCTGTCGTCTCCCGCTCATCAGGATCCGGGTCGCGGGGGCAGCAGCCTCAGCAAAGAGGTCCAGACGGCCCTCTCCCCAGCCACTTCCACCAGCTCTTCCGGGAGAATCCCGAGGCGTTCCAAGGCCAGCCGAGAGATATAATCCCTCCAGCGTGTCCTTGGTCGGCCCTGAGGCCTTCTCCCGGTGGGACATGCCCGAGACACCTCCCCAGGGAGACGTCCAGGAGGCATCCTCACCAGATGCCGCTCATCTGGCTCCTCTCGACATGGAGGAGCTCCTCACCCTATCTCTATGGCTGAGCCTGGCCACTCTGCGGAGGAAACTCATTTCGGCCGCTTGTATTCGCGATCTCGTTCTTCGGTCATTACCCAAAGCTAATGACCATAGGTGAGGATTGGAACGTAGATCGGCCGGTAAATCAAGAACTTCGCCTTCCGGCTTAGCTCCCTCTTCCCTACAACGGACCGATTCAGCGCCCGCATCACTGCTGACGCCGCCCCAATCCGCCTGTCGATCTCCCGCTCCCTCCTACCCTCACTCGTGAACAGGATCCCGAGATACTTAAACTCCTCCACCTGATTTTTTTTATTGCTGTTTCTTAAACAACACAACACCAGTCATTCCATCGCTGAGCTAGCTGCTACAAGACAGAAAAATGTCAAAGAAACACAGCGCATACATTTAGTTATAACACAGTTTTCATACATTGATACAGGCTAACTATTTGACAAGATCAAGTTAATGCTCACCGCTTATTAATCTTACTGAGTTACTACCATTTATACCTGGTAAAAGGAGCCTTTTAGTAACTCTAATAAATGATGATGTGTTTTATCCTTTTAGCAGCTATCTCTATAAATGTTTGTAACTGATGAATAACGATACCGATTGTTGAGCAATGAAACAAGCTTTATTTAAGTTTTAAAGTTTAATCCATGGTTTCACATATAAGTAAGTCAATACAAAAATAACTCTGGTCCATCTAAACTCCTGGTTATCGGCTGGCAAACGATGTCGGCAGTTGACAGATCTCGCGAGAGTATGTCACTGAGACAGAGGCTCGTCTCCAATAAAGTTCATTTGTTGAGTTGGTCTGAAAGATGTCATTTTGATGTCAGAATGTTCTGAAGGCGTGTGGCGGTTGGCGAAAGGCTTTAAGGTGCATTACCGCCACCTGGATTGGAGTATGGATACTGCCATGTGTGACCACTTATTTTCCTTTCAGACGTATTATTCGTATGACTGCATGCACCGAACCACACCGTGACGGTTCGGGACACATACCGTTACACACCAAGTACCAGGAAGATAAAGTGTGGACACCTCAGGAAACAAACAGTGAAGGAAAAACATTTGGGTCTTTGCTAGGTTTCCACACTGGAAATTGACAGTAACTTTCCAAAGTTGAAAAACAGTGAAATACATTGCTTTCTTATATAATAACTGCCAAAGGAGTACGTGTAATTTGAAGAGTAGCACATGTATAGGTGCATATACATATGTATAGTGCAGAGTTTTAGTACATAATGAAGAACTGGGAAAAATTCATGGTGTGTTGCACGGAACATTATTTTAGAGAAAATGTGTAAAAGGACAATGTGATTTAGGCCACACACCCACCAAGGTGACCCCTACCTAACCTATTCACTAATACCAGCTGACACTAACACTGGCTATTTCCTAATTGGCTGTTCAAACACTTTGTTGTCCAGTCAGATTTAGGGGCGGGATGTGGGTGACACACAGACAAACTGGCAGTGCAATTACAATAATAACACTACTACTGCTCCTTGTGCATGTGTGTGTGTGTGTGTGTGTGAGAGAGAGAGAGAGAGCGCAGCTTTAAGCTATTACCAGGCTTTTTGGGGATCTATTTTTTGGTTCTTTCTTTGAGACCCTGACCTGAGAGGTGTCTCCACACTGAAACACACA
This sequence comes from Seriola lalandi dorsalis, assembly GCF_002814215.2. Taxonomy (NCBI): domain Eukaryota; kingdom Metazoa; phylum Chordata; class Actinopteri; order Carangiformes; family Carangidae; genus Seriola; species Seriola lalandi. Next base: position 157,915 of record NW_019525549.1, on the reverse strand, counting down.
TCCTGTGTTTCTGCAAGCGACTACAGCAGAATGTATATAAGAGAAAACTAAAAATACACTCAAACTCAAAATACAGTGAGAGCAAACTGCTTTTCAATGTTGCTTAATGTTTTACTCTTTTTAAATAATTCATTCATTTTATTCAGAACAGAGACACTGCATTCAGAAAGTCTTCAGACCCCTTCAATAAATAATTATTAAAATAAATGTTTATGTATGCTGCATTTTCCAAATCCAGTGCATACAACACTTAAGTCTTAACAGCTCTGTTTCTTCTCTCTAAGGTTTTCATAATTATGCAAAAACAGTTGTGGCTGATATAAAGGACTGAGGAATGAAGTCCGTGTGCCTTAATCATTCAGCTTTTATGCTCCTGTGTTCCTCCAAGGTGGTCTGTCATCACCACCCCTGCACACAAGACAGTCCCAGTCCAGACTGTTCTGGTCTGTGGTTCCCTGATGCTGGAACAAGCTACCAAAGTCTACCAGAGCAGAGCGTCCCTCTCTGTCTCCAAGAATCCAGTGAAGACTCATCTTCCTATACACTCCTTTACTTCTCTATCTCCATGCACTTATTGAATAGATGTAGTACTTAATACTTATGTCAAGGTTTCCTACTTCACTGAAGCTTCAGAGATGTTCCTCACTTGTAAGTCATTTTGGATAAAAGCGTCTGAAATGAGTAAATGCAAATGTAAAAGTCACTCCTGAAATTTTTAATATCATGCCTCCACGGGGCCAGAGGCATTCTGTTTTCTGTCCGTCCGTCCCTTTTTTCATGAATGATATTGCAGAAACACCTTGAGGAAAATTTCTTCACATTTGGCACAAACATTCACTTGGACTCATGGATGAAGTGATAAGATTTTAATGGTCAAAAGTCAAAGATCAAGGTCACTCTAACCTCACAAATTCTGGACTATAGCACTTTTCTAGTCTTAACGACTAAGCACTTTACAATACTAGTCACATTCATCTGCTCACACATCCATTCATACAATGTATGTACATAGCCAGTGTTGTTCATATTTTTAGTGAACGCTGAAACTCTTTTCGATGTCGGTTTTACGGCACGCTGCATGACATCTCCATGGATACGGCCCAGACAAGTGAAGACTCAGATGGCTTATATTTATATATGGATTTTAAATGAAACTAATGTCTGTATCAGTGGTTTACAATAATTAATAATAATAATAATTTATTTAGTTTGGGAGTGGCAATTATTTGGGGCTGGTGAGGGATGGGTAGAAGGAGGTTCTATTGAAAAAGAATAGCGGCCTATTTATTTTTAAGAAATGGAACAAATGAATGTGAAAATGTTCATCTGCATGAGCTGAATTTTGAACTAGTTCCTTTTAAGTGTGAACTGGCACAACACAGCACACAGCACATCTCTATCACATACACTCACTCATGCACCAATGGTACATTGGGGGCAATTTCGGCTTCAGTATCTTGCCCAAGGACACTTCAACATGTGGACTGAACTGATTAGTGGACGACCCGCTCTACCTCCACCGCCCATTATTCAGTGCTGTAACTCAGGAAGTGGAAGATTGTGACCATATTTCCTGCAACTTGGTTGGTTGGCAGAGGAAACAACCAGAACGAGGGAATTCTAGTTGTACCATGTCAACCCTCTCTCTGCAGTGTTTACCAAGTGCTTTCAGCTGCCTAACCTTAACCGTAAATCAACCCTAGCTGCCACACAGAGATAGACAATGATAACAGTGAATGTTAAGCTTAAAAGCACACAAACTTAGTTGCTCTATGCCTCTGTATCTCTTCAAAGGTGAGTGCTGGTGTTTTTATTCCTCTGTGCCAGTTACAGCCAGAGCTGATATCTCAGTAACGCATTGAGGGAATTTCTTCAAATTTGGCACAAACTTTCATTTGTACTCAAAAATAAACTGATTAGATTGTAGTGGTCAAAGGTCAAAGGTGAAGGTTGCAGTGACCTTACAAAACATGGTTTTGGCCTTGTGAATGCAGTATCTCAGAATTTTTCAAATTTGCTACAAATGTTCATTTGGACTCAAGGACAAACTGATTAGAATTTGGTGGTCAAAGGTCAGAGGTCACTGTGACCTCACAGTCATAGCCATAAACCACTAATTCATTCACAAATTATGATACAATATAACTCAAATTTCTGTGAAGATGTAATAAAGTGATGACGTTTTATATCCAAAAAGTCAAAGGTCAACTTCACTGTGACATCATAATGTTCTGTAAAAACACTTCTGCCCATTATTCAACACTGTAGCCCAGGAAGGAGAGACTGTGACAATATCTCCTGCAGCTTGGCTGGTTGATGGAGGAAACAACCACAAGGAGGTGATTCTAGTTGTTAATGATAAAACAGACTGAAATGTACTGCAAACCAATTAACCCATCCCTTTGGAACAGTTACAATTTTATTGTTTGTTGTATTGTTTACGTTGTGTTGTTTCTATTTTAAATAAATATGAAAATACAATTGAGAACAAACAAAATACCACTCACATGAAACTTGAAGATTTTGAGAATGTCATTAACCAATATCAGTTCACAAGCATTAACCATCCAAAGTGGTGATATCTGGAGAGCACATTTTAAACACAAAAATGAGAGAAACACACAAAAAAAAAAAAAATATATCAACAACATTGGTCTGTATGACAGAGATTTCAACTTCAACATACTGTATATTATGCAGATTTATTCCTCCAGCACCTCAGGTTGACATCTGTGGTTTTGAGAGAAAAGTCTCAACAACTATTTGATAGTTTTGCATGAGATTTGCTACAAAACTTCATGTCACCTTCAGGATACATTTCAATAACCTTGGTGATTACTTTGGGTAATTTTTCATCTAGTGCCATTGTCAACCATTTTAATTTGTCTAATGCTTTGGTGCATATCAAACTACATTCGGCCTCAGCTGTACTGTACTTTACACACTAAACTTAGATCAACCATATGTAAAAGTTCAGCATTCTAACATTGTTATTGTGAGCATGATATAAGCATTTAGTTGAGAGCTGCAACATGCAGCAATGTCATAAATACAGTACGTGTGTCTGTGTGTGTGTGTGTGTGTGTGTGTGTGTGTGCGCACACAAGGACAGTCTAATATATTACCACTGAATCATATGCTTAAAGCTAACTGTAAAAGTATTCCGCTGATCTGATCCAAGCTATGATGCTTAATTGATAGGAATAGAAATGACCATTTATTTTGTACAAGAAATAGAGTTTGTTTCATGTAACTTCTACTTTTATCATTGATTTATAGACGATTTGTTTTTTTAATTTCCACAATGATTCAGTCCAAATCAAATCATCATAGAAGCAATGTGACAACATGTTTTAAATCGTGGTTTAAAATGATGAACAGAGAGGAAACGATGTCTCCTGTTAGGATTGGTTAATGTTGGCACCGGGCGGTGAGGAGGATTGCCTCTGCTGCCTTCTTCCTGTTTGCAACATCCATAGATATGATATCAAGGCTGTGCAGGGCTGGATAGTATCCAGTCTGAAAACAACAGGGTGGCATCTCTGTTGTTTATAGAAGATGGTTCTATCAAACCATGAACAATATCAAACAGAAGACGAGTGGTACCTCGTAGGAGTCGGATATTTTAAAGTTCAGGTCAATGGTATGAAAGCCACCTGAGTGCTTTGACCTTGAATGAATAGCTGGAAGGACTTCATTTGGAAGGAGTTGCTAGCAATAATACACCTTTGCCACTCTATATCTTGAATTCAAGATACAGTATTACTCCTCCACAAAGCCTGAGACTCATGTGCTTTGATGGTCTGTCTGTCTGTGGGTGGAGCGAAGTCGCTGTAATGGGCTGAATGGAAAAGGCCACATACAGCGAGTACTTGTCTCTTTGTGTCCTCAGGCTACATGTTAGTAAGGAACACTAACGAAGAGAAATGATCCTTTTAGCTTCAAGAGCGCTGGATGGGCTACACAAAGACACACACACACTTGACACGTAGCTCGCCAGTGTGTGAATTGCTCGTCAGTGACATTTTCAGTCTTTCTCTGTCAGAGACATAAGAGACTTGGACACTAATCACTGAGGCGGTGCTGCCACACGGCACAATAGGCTGCAGTGTGTGCATGTGTGTGTGCAATGGTGGTCTGGCAATTCTTTCATGGCTTAATGAGGTAAGCAACAACATGCCTGAGGCCGTGCTGGAGACAGGACACACACACACACACAGTCACAGAAGCTGGGCTAAAGATAGTTGCTTTTTGAGTTGTCAAACTTCAGTGGAGTGAATCATAGGGTCAAATAGAGTTAACCTCACTGGCTCAGGGTGGCGAGCCACTGCTTGTCAGTGATATTGTCAGTGATATTCATACAACTTTCTTTCATTATTGTGTATTTTAGAACAGATATTACACCTGCCGACAGCTACACATCAAGCTGTGCTATAAAGCAGAGTTCATGTGAACCATTACCACTTGGCCTTAAAGGTATAATCTGCAACTTTCCCACATTAAAATGTCTAAAAACAACTAGACCTATGTTCTTTGTGTTGTTGAGTTGTGTTCTTACATTATCACAAATGTTTCTATCAATTCTCAAACCAGAGAAATCTGTGATGTTAATTATGGTAATGGTATGTTTCATTGGTTGCCTGTCGATGACATCATATCCTCTATGATCATGTGTCAGTGTGTTTGTCTGACAGAAGCTCAACAATGACTTTTATCTAGTTTTAAGCCACATATAATATTTACACCTTGGTGGTTTTCAGCTCTATATTTGAACCACATGAAGGATTTTAGTCGTCGGACGTCTGGATCTGAAGTTATCAGAGAAACAAGCTGAGGAAATGTTAGACAGCTCAGCTCCCAGCTGCTGGAGACGTCCTGTCCTGTGTCACTGAAGAGCGTCAGTGAATCTCTGATCTTTAAAGGTAAACTGCTTTCTGGGTGTTTCTACTGGTTTTAATCCCCTGGTGTGTTTGTTGTGGAGAGGAGGACACCTCTGTGGATAATTCAGCTGCTGGTAAAAACCTGCTGAACGTCTGCTTCATAAGTTATCAGAGAAACAATCAGAACAAAGGTTAGCATCAATCTCAGCTCCAACCCTTCCCTGAGTCTCTGTCCTCCGTACAGCGTCAGGTGATGTGGACAAGGCCAATGAGTTCAACCTGTTCTACAACAGGTTTGATACTGCCTCACCTGCCTATCTCTCTCCCACTGCTTCAGCTGCAGCTTCGCCTACAGCATCTACTCCACAACCTGACACTGCAGCTGCAACTCCCTCCATTCTGGGGTCAAGTGTCCTGTCCTTTACAGCGGATGGAGGTGAGGGCGGAGCTCAAGAGGCTATGTCCTGGAAAGGCAACAGGCCCGGCTGGTGTTTGTCCGTAGCTGTTAAAGGACTGTGCAGCCCAGCTGGCTGAAACTTTCCAGATGATCTTTAACTTAAGTCTACAAACGGGGAGGGTCCCGGTCCTGTGGAAAACATCATGTCTTGTTCCGGTTCCTAAAGTAGGACGACCAGCTGAGATACATGACTACAGACTGGTGGCCCTCACATCACACATCATGAAGACTCTGGAGCAGCTGCTTCTCCACCTTCTGAAGCCACAGGAGTGGATGATGCCGTCCTTTACATGCTCCACCAGCCCATTCTTACCTGGATGAGCCAGGTGGTTACATGAGGATTATGTTTTTTGATTTCTCAAGTGCATTTAACACCATCCATCCCCTCATCCTTAAAGACAAACTGGAAGGGATGGGGTGGATCCCTGCTTCACATCCTGGATTGTGGATTACCTGACAAGATGACCACAGTACGTCAGGCTGAGTAACTGTGTCTCAGGGACAGTGATGAGCAGCATTGGGGCTCCACAGGGAACTGTTCTGGCTCCCTTCCTGTTCACCCTGTATACGGCCGACTTCAAATACAACTCTGAGTCCTGCCACATCCAGGAACGGTCAGGAAGAGGAGAACAGGGATCTGACGATGGCCTTCAGTGAATGGAGCGACAAGAACTGCCTCCTTCTGAGAACCTCCAAGACCAAGGAGATGGTCATGGACTTTTGGAGGTCTAGGCCCACCCTTCAGCCAGTCAACATTCGAGGGAAGGACATTGAGGTGGTGCACACTTATAAATACCTAGGTGTGCACCTGGACAGTAAACTGGACTGGTCCCTGAACACAGATGCCATCTACCTGAAGGGGCAGAGCCGGCTCTTTTTCCTCAGTAGGCTCAGTTCTCTCGACGTCTGCAGTGAAATGCTGCACATGTTTTATCAGTCAGTGGTGGCCAGTGTACTCTTTAATGCTGCAGTCTGCTGGGGCGGCAGCATGTCCGACATGAACATAAGGAGACTGGACAAGCTGGTCAAAAAGGCTGGGTCTGTGCTTGGCAGGAGTCTGGACTCACTCAGGACTGTTGTGGAGAGATGCATGCAATGCAAGATGGAGGCCATCTTGGACAACACCAGCCACCCTCTCCACATCTATCTATCTATCTATCTATAACATCAGTTTAGCTAAGCAGCTAGTAGCGAGCTAAAGGCAAAGCTCCCAGTGGTATATTTTCTTGTAAATGATCACTCAGAAAGGAAGTTGTTAAATATAATGTCAAAGTCATTAAGTACGCAACATTTAAAAGCCAAAGCTCCTGTTTACCAGTCAAATCCAGCAAGTAGTAATATATCCATCTAATTGATTACACTGCTATAACCAGTCCAGCTTTAGACTGAGGTAGGACCGCCTTCCTAATGAACATACTGACACAGAAATAAATAAATAAGTGTAGAAATAATAAATATATAAATAGGCTTATTTTTGAAATGCTTAAATAAATAAATGATTAAATGTATGTATGTAAATAAATACTGAAATAAATGAACAAATACATGTAGAAATGCATAATAAAATAAAAGTAAAAGTACAGAAATGGTATTTTTACCATGACCAAAATATATTTATTTCCATTTTTTTTATTTATTTGTACCTCATTTGTCCTTCATACTTTTCTTATTGCCATCTTGATACAAAATCAGAACCATCTGCGTCTGCACAGCATTTTTATACATACCACAGAGCATGCCTGGATGTTACAGTAATTTCTTAATTGTACCATGCAGTGCATTCCAGTGCAGTGGAAGCATCCGCATTTGTTTTGCTTCTCCACTCATTTATTCAGGTTTTTACTTTAATTTGTCCCCCGTCTGTAGCAGCTGCAGAAAGGCTTTTTGGTCACTGATTATTTAGTTAGTCGACTGAACAGACAGAACTATGAGACAGTGAAAAAACACCGTATGCAAGCTTATGAACCTGTCCCTGAAGTGTAACAACAAAACTTTAGAAATAGTGATAAATGGTGTCAGGCATGTTTAGGTTACCACAGTTGAGGAGTTCTGAGTGCCATTGTAACTGGAGGAGTTTGTCACACTGGATTGTTGTCTATTTAGACTAACAATACATATAGTCATTAACAAAAGCAGCAATCCTGGCCGATGAGTTCCTTTTAACACATGAGAGTGCGTTCTCTGTGCTGGCTACTCAGTGCCCAAATTCAGAGCCTGAATGGAAAATGAAGTCGGCAAAGCCTGTGCATAAAAACACAACACAAGCGACTGGTCAGGTCCTCCAACCTGAACAACTATAGGTTGTTTATTTTCAACCATCTGATATGGAAAAGGAAAACTGATGCGGCAGGCGTACCAGACCTCAGTTGTCATGGTTATATCTCGAGACGCGAACGTTTCTGTTGTCTGAAGCCAGACCATTTGATCGATATATGTCTGACTCTGAAAATAAAGCAATCTAAAGCCAGTAAAGCCCGTGCAGGTGTGTGTTTCAGCGGCCCCCTGCAAACTATCCCAGTGCTCAGGGAGAGATAGTTCTATTAGAATGCATAAAGCCTCTGTCAAAAATTTTTTAAAAATGTATGGCATCAGTGTATACTAACCATGATGTGCGCTGTAACACAGTATCCAGAGGCTGCCCCACTACTCTAAAATCCAAAACTGTTGTGAAAACCCTCACAAAATGTTTGCGGACCAAGAATGGACCAAGGCAAGAATTCTATGTCAAACATATTTTCACAGGTAATGATTGAACTTCAAATGTACTTAGTTTTTTTTCATCATCATACTTTAACTTAAACTACAATGACCTCCGTGTGGTTGTCTGCCTCTTCCACTTAGACAAGCTTCAGGTTACATCCATGTTTATCCAGAGTCACATAGAATATGAACCATTTGTGTGAAATTTTTTCATAATTGCTGTGAAGTCTTGAGTAATGGCTAAAAAGTGTTTTGTGAGGTCACACTGACCTTAACCTTTGACCTTTGAACACCAAAGTCTAATAATTTTGTCCTTGAGTCTCGCTCTGAGTATCACCGGCGCAGAGGAATAAGAGTAGCTGTCAGAGACACCGAAAGCCAAGCACAACGTGCTGTGCTCTGTCAGCACTTCCTGAGAGCGTCTCCACCACTCGTGTCAGCTGGCCTAATAAAGTGTGGCCCAGTCTCAGTCCAAAATGAAGCTGTATCACGACAAGAGGTCTGTGGTCAGAAATGTATGCCCAAGTGGAAAAATTTTGGTACTGCTTCCACTATCTGGATCCAGCCGAGTTTTTTGGTCCATACCTGGTGGAAGGAAACAGCCCCAATAGGAAAAGAAAATCCAGAGTTTGCCATGTCAACATGTTCAAGCATTACTTCTCCAGAGAGTGACACTGATTCTTAACTAGACGCAATGCAGTTATTTTACAAACTAGATGCTTGATGCTCAAAAAGCTCATAGAAAAAAAGTTACGGCATAACTACTTGGTCTGTCATTGTAAACTCTCAAACTAGGAAATCTGTGTAAATTCAACCGGCCTCACTGTATTTTATTTTAGGCTAATTGGTTTTCCCACGTAAGTTGTAGAAAGCTCCTTCTGCTGGCACTTCCATGTAAGTGCATGGAAGACTGGGAGGTTTGTCTGCGTGGTTGTTTTGAGGGTCACACAACAGATTCATACTACCAAATTAAACTGACTGCAGATGGAATAAAACATTTCTCTTCCAACAGTGGTCCTGACTGAAAAAAGGAGCACAGAATGAGTTCAGGCAGGCCACAAAGTCAAGCTCAGCCCCAAATCCCAGTACATCAGCTGATAGCATCTGATCTCAATGCCAGTCCACATCAGCTGATGGCTCAACTGATTCCCCTCCATGCATTCAATTGGCAAATCTCATACAGGGCACCCTATCTAAGCTGATTCAGGTTGCCTACTCCTGCTGCTGTATTTGCCTGTCAACCTGCCTCCACCCAGGTCCTCATTTTCATGCTGTGTCTGACTATTTACAGTCAGATGTGAAACACTTATTACGTATTTCTTCTTCCACTGGATATCAAAGATCTTATCAACAGCACAGTAACCTTCCCCATGCCAACAGAAAACCCATTCTGATCGAGGCTGTGGCTTTACTGGTCTAACCACATACACTCATACACACACATACATGGAGCTGTGAGGTCATTAGGGGTCATTAGTAGTGCTGGCGCTGTCCTGTGCCATGAGGTCAGACTGCTAATTGCATTGGCCTTAATTTGAGACAGAACAAGAAACACACTGGCTCCATACAGTAGCCCTATACAGCAGGATAGAATGGATAATGTGATTGTGATAATGAGTGGACATCAAACATGAAACATGACTCAATAGATGGGACCACCAAGGGAGACACAGAAAGTCAAAGAAGGAAAGAAAGAAAAGAAAGAAAGAAAGAAAGAAAGAAAGAAAGAAAAGTATATTGACACAGAACAGTGATTATACAGTGCAGGCAGACATACTGTAACCATGTGTAATCTATACACATTATTGACTGAAAGAACTTGTTTGTGTTGTTGACAGCTCAGGTTTGTCTGGTGAAAGTCTTGGGACTTAAAACATTTGAGCGCAGCAGATTAAGGCTTTATGTTTAATTTAGCTCCTTTTTAAAAATATTTTATGAATTTTAATTTCTCTTAAGTTAAATATAATACCTACATTCTCTAATCTATCTCTAATCAATTTGAAATGTACACAATACTCCATTTCCAGTTTGCAATGTTTACAAAGTTCCAGCTTCTTAATTATGAGTTTTCTTTGTCATATGTGAAAGTAAATTGAATATCGTGCATTTTGTGTGGTCCACCACCCGCCTCCTCGGAGCTGGTCGACTGCTCAGTGTCCTTTTGTTCCACAGTGTCTAGTCACTTTATTCATTGAAATCATGCAACTCTTTTTTTTTTTTTTAGGTTTTGCTCTTCTTTCCTCTTTTAATTTCCTCTTTTCAATAAACTGACACGTGATCATGCACACAAAAAGGTTTCTGTTTAACTGGCCCAAATGCCAACCAGACAGGTGAAAGACTAATTTGTGATTCTCAGCTTGTTTTTGTTCGGTATAGGCCTTTTCTGTGGTATATATTTTATTTGTTGGTTACGTTTTAAAATTGTTGCAAAATAACCTCATAACCCTCTGTGCTTACAGCATGTGAAGCCTACATTAAAGCCTACATTATATCTAACTATTGCAAAAACAGACTGCATTTTTAATTCTGTCCTCATTGTACATCTAGCTATGGCGGTATTGAACAGCAGCATGTTACGGATCAGTGTAATGACTGTATTTTTCCTATGAATTATGCTCTCTTATGCAGGATTACTGAACTATAAGTGCATCATGACGAGGAGAGTCCTGTGTTTAAGGGGGATGAGAGTAGTGATCACGATTGGCACAACTTCCAACACACCCACCTAGGGACAATCTATTCTTTATGATCCCAACCCGCATCACAGGTGTGCCAGGCGCCTGGCCACGAGAATACCAAAGTGCACGTGGCCCGCCCTGGAGCACATTTGACCAGACTCTACGCCATGCCGGTGGGTTGATGGTAATAGGGCCTGATATCTCAAGTACAGCGCCATTAGAATGGGAGATGTAAACTAAAATCTCATGTGAAGATCGATAAGTAAAGAACCTTTGTTCCTGCATAGTTCTAAAATGACTACAAACTAGTTCAACAGCAACATTCTTACAGCTGAAAAAACTTTACTTCACCTAGCTAACCTGACAACAGATAAACTTTACTCACGGAACTGGAGCACAACATTTTGAAAATAATGACCATAGATGACTGACTAGTGAAGGATTCAGTTGTTGGCATAAACTCATAGAGATGAAGCTTTTCATGGTAAAGACTTAATTCTTTGATTTATCCTGAGCACCTTTTCCACTGCTCAGTGAACCTGCTAACACCCACTAACATCAGGCTTTTGTCAGCAATGGAAAAGGGAACAATCAGCATTCACACCCAGGTCACATGACTCTGTAGTAGACAGAGTATTTATCGGCTCCGGCTCCGATCAGCATTGATGTAAGCACAACATCCAGGTAAACTTGCTGTAACGTCTTTTCAGAGCACACAGACTGTAAACACACCTGTCACCTGTCCAGCAGCGCGCTGTTAAACCCGAAACACCAGAAAGAGTGAGTTGCTTTTACAGGAGCAACAACCCAGGGAATGAGACATTTTACCAGTTTACATGGCGGCTAGCGGCTCACTCTCTCTCCGCTGCCTCTGTGTGCGTTTGATGACATCTCAGTCAGGACTGAAAGGCAAACTCGACTGGCAGTGGAAAAGGGGTCAATAAGCTTTTATTAATTAGCGAGTTTACACGTGTGGGCCATATTTTCACCAACACTGATAAGCATAAGCAAACGTATCGACGACGTTGTACCACAGGTGACTGTATGGACTTATCCTAACCAGTAATGGAAAGGTCTGCCAGGTGCTCAGGGCATGTAGCCTTCCATTCTGGAGACCCAGACGAGTACAGGAAAGACCAATACAAGTTCAGAAAGACAATAAAAACAGCCAAGAATCACATGTGGAGTTGTTGTGGGCCAAGGATCATTAAGGATTCTTGGAAAAGGTCTTGAATGCAACACATTTTTCCACAGCAAGTAGCATGGGGTGAGAAAACTGCTCTATATTAATGATAGAGCCTCTAATTGCACCTGTTCTCACCAAACTAAAGTTATAAATGCATAACTTTTCACGACTCTGCTCTGGCGACAACCAGGCATATTGCTTCCAGGTTGTTCGGACCATCCGTGCATCTGTCCGTCCCGTTCTCGTGGACACAATATCTCAGTAACGCCTTGACAGAGCTTCTTCAAATTTGGTACAAATGTTCACTTGGACGCAAGAACAAACTGCTGTGATTTTGGTGGTCAAAGGTCAAAGGCCAAGGTCACAGTGACCTCACAAAATATGATTTTGAACACAACATCTCCAGAACTCCTCAAGGGAATCCCTTCAAATTTGCCACAAATGTCGACTCAAGGACGAACTGAGTAGATTTTTGTCAAAGGTCAAGGTCAGTGTTATCTCACAAAACACTTTTTAGCCATTATTCAAGACTTCACACAGCAGTTATGACAAAATTTTACACAAATTGTAAATTTTTTATGTGACTCTGGATAAACGGGTTGCAACCTGAAACTAGTCTGAGTGGAAGAGGCAGACAACCATGAGGAGGTCATTCTAGTTTTATAATGAATACAGTATATATTACATATCTAATTTTTGGTCTGCAAAACACTGCCACATTCTGGATGCCACGTTTGTAATCCTCATCTGTTCAAATATTCAGCTAAAATGCTACTAACCAAGGTAAGTTACTGCCGAGGTTTTGAAATAGAGCACACCTTTTTCACAGTCCTTCAATATGAGAATCTATTGTTTTTATGGAACCAAAGCTGCAGTTGTGTTGAGTGGTTGTGTGTATGAGCTGTAGAATTAGTGCTACCCAAAGATAGAGTGGAAGAAGAGAGAAGAGCAATGTTAACTAACTGTGGTGGACTGCAGTAATAAATCAGAGTGTCAGGCTGTTTATTGAAAAGACTGCTGCTGGAACGAGAATTATAAACAGTGTCTTTACTGTGTGTTAACCACAAGGAAATCAATCTATTCTATTCTGCTCTATTCTCTACTTCTCCATAGGCAGCGAATATAAGCGGTATGATTTTACAATAAACAAACATTTGACAGGAAAGGTTGAACCCTGGTTTTCTGGCATTAAGCCCAAATAAAGACATGGCGCAGTACTAAATAAGATTTGTCCTTCTCCTAGCCTCTCATTCACATCTTTACTACTTCACTTTTACAAAACTTTTTTCTTGCACAAGGTTTTGAATAAGAGAAAAAGGAGTTGTCTCTACATTTGAACTGTTGAAGATATTCTTCCCTGCTCTCCGGGACTTTTCAGCTTTTCAATCATGTTCATATTTTAGATTCAAGCGAAACAAGTTTTCCCAGAATTTTACTTGAACCTCATTTTTCAGCTTTTGCATTATTTCTATAGATATAAAATAACAGCTATGACATCACTCCTGTTGGTGCTACTGTGTAATCAGCAGATCTGCTGTATTTTAGCTGTCATTTGTAACAATCAAGTCAAACCAAAAGCTAGACAAAGCAACCATGCCGTATCTAAGTCAATGTGTGGCCTAATGTTTTATTTATATTTTATTTAATTTTTATTTATTTATCAACGTCAGGTTTTTGGAATATAGTGTAGTTTGTTGTATGTATTAAAAAATTTCAATTTTCCTGCAATACATTTCCTTACAACATCTGTCATTTGCTCCTTGAAGGTAGGATCAGTTCTTTTTACAACAGTCAAACAATAAAAAAAAACATAATACCATAAAGATATGATAGAGGAAGCAAAAAAAAATATGTACTGTAAAGAAAAATCCTGAGAGTTGGCATTTTATTATCGCTAATATGAGACTGACTTTATTCTGTAAAGGGTTGTTTCTTGCCTTTGCTAAAATGTGTTAAATTATACTGGTCCTGATATAGTATAGAATTTAAACCTGGCTTATCCCTACTTACACATACATTGCATCTGACTCTGTACTGCTGTAAATACTAGTAATGGTGTCAATCTCTAAATCAGCTAAGAGCTCACTTTGATCAAATAAGCCATGTCTTCACCTAATAATAATAATAATAATAATAATTATTATTATTATTATTATCTAAACCCAGGTTACAAAGAGCTTCACACAAAGCAGCAGAAGAAAACATGCAGGTCATATAAGGCAACAGACCAAAGGCAGAGTCACCAGCAAGAGGGCAATCAGTGAGATCAATAAAAAAAATTTTTAAAAAGTTGTCAATAAAAGTAAAAGTAGTCAATAAAATTAAGTAAAATTAAGCGAACTCAGGAAAAGAAGAAAATGATAAGAATGATAAAAGTTTGTTTTAAGGAGAGATTTAAAAGAGGTCAGTGACTCTGCTGAGCTGATTTCCTCAAGTAACTCCTTCCACAGGCTCAGGCTATGACTGTGAGACCTCTGTTCAAAGTCTGGAGCTGAGTCCAGTTGAGTCTGGAGCTGATTGATGGATCTTTGGTTGAGGCAGGGGAAGAGGCTGTTGCAATAGTTGAGGCGTGAGGAGATAAAAGCTTGTAAACTGGTCTCTGTGTCTTTAAAAGATAAAATGGATGGTATCCTGGAAATGTTTCTCCAATGGTAAAAAAAAAGACTGCTCAAATTTCGTTGTGTGCTGCTCAAAACTTAAGTTGCTGTCAAACCAAACACCAACAGGTTTGATGACCTAGTACTAACAATCCCTAGTACTGATCTTAAAAGCCGCCACGCTGTTGCTCGAGCACAGTTTCTAAATTTAAAGTTTCAATAGATGTACAGTACAATAAACTCTTCCCATTCTCTCCATTTCCACTTCCTTCCTACACATTTACTTCTAAACTACCCCCCCACCCCCCACCCCCTTTTAACAACCACTCTTAGCAGAGGGATGAGGTTTCCATTTTTTAAAAACTTTGTTTATGGTGAACCGGCGCTCTGCCAGAATGTCTAACAATCACTCACCCACCTACCCACACATATACACACGCTCCCCTATCTGTGGCACTGCTTTAAAAATGGCTTCCTATGGTTTGAGGAGAATGTAAACAGAGGGACATGGGAGGGCTCATAATGTAGTGAGGCTGGATTTTCAATGGATGACTCATTCAATCTATAATCAATTGATCTTCATATTTATTTCTGCCACATTACATGAATGTATATCAATTCTGTATTGTTAGTGTGTATCCTATAAAATCCAAGTATCAAAGGTAAGTGACACTAATATATTCTGATTTAAAAAATACTGACAAATAATCCCAAACTGTTTGTGATGATAACATAAATTGATTTACATGCGCAATGTGTAGTTGTGTACGTACATAAAATGTGAGCAGAGGATCAGCAGCAGGATCCAACTGCAGACACACAGAGGCAGGCTGATGTAGTGAAGATACTTTAATGGAGAGAAAACAGGCTTACAGGTTGGTGCTGGATAACCAGGCAGATGACTTGCAAGGTAGACAGTTCAGCAAACAGGAACAAACAACAGAGGCCTGTACTATGAAGCAGGACCTGAAGTTATCGAGGTAACTTCAGGTTGAACTCTGGGTTTTTCAGCCCTAAAACAGTGGTTCACTTCTTACTGAGGTAAATCACCATGGTAACTGATGCTGAATTCCTAGATGAAATGTAAACAACATGACTGGAATTAAACAATGTTTTTTAATTATAATTACTATTAAAGTCAGACTAAAGATATATTGTAAATAAGTGCATGAATTATCATTATGTTTCTTACTGAGTATTTTCGCTCTTCAGTCGGATGATGAACAAACTGTTATGAACATGTGATGAAAGAAAAGAAAAGAGGAGAGGAGTAGTTGATGTCTGAGGAGTCAGTCTGACTGAAATGTTTATTATATATATATATATATATATATATATATATATAATGTTCATTTATAAACATGGAAATAATTAGCAGTGTGTGGATCATTGTTGGTTTAGTTTTTATTTCCAGTTGTGGTCTCAGAGTCTCCTCATGTTATTCTGAGCTGCAGTGATGAAGAAGAGAGTAAGAGCTTCATCCCTGCCAGGATTAAAGAATCTGTGTTCAATTAAAATTAAGCTATAATAGTTGTGATATATTTATTTAGTGTGATAAACTCTCCTCTGTTTATTAGAAATTATGTTTTAAAACCAGAGGGAACATGTGCAAGGTCTGGAAAAGCAAAATGATTCCAGTGATTTCTATTTTATATTTACTGCTTGTTATTATTTATCACTTTATTTTAAACTCTTTTGTCCCTGTCAGGATCCTGTAGGAATTATGACTCAGTTTTTCCAGTGATTTGATTGGTCAGAGGTTTGGCTGTTGACAGGTTTTGATCTGATCGTCTGAAGTTAACCTGCGCAGGAGGACGTTAGGAGTTCAGCATCAGTTACCATGGTGATTTACCCTGCTAACAAGTGAACCACCATTGTAGGGCTGAAAACCCAGAGTTAAAGCTGAAGTTACCTCCATAACCTCAAATCCTGCTTCGTAGTACAGGCCTCTGGTTATCAGAGGATCAGATCAAAACCTGTCAACAGCCAAACTACTGACCAATCAGATCACTGGAAAAACTGAGTCATCATTTCTACAGGAAACACACCAAGACAGAAAGTAAAACAGCCACTTACACTTAAGGTTACGTATTTTCACAATAAAGCAGGAAATGATAACACAGAGTCTAAGCAGGAAGTAACACAGAGGGGAAGATGTTGACAGAGAAAGTATATGAAACATCAATACAGGCCTGTTCTTTCCTGTCTGCAGACATTGTGTCAAACCTCCTCAGTGCCAGGACAGAAAGGTCTTTGTCACTGGCTCATCATGGTCATTGTGTACATCGTTTATGAAGCACTACAGAGAGGAAACGATCATGGTTGAAGCAAATAAAACAACTCTTCCTCCGACCTGAACAACCATCAACCCTCTGATACCACTAATAGCAGTGTCTCCTGAAACAGCGCCCCTACAGATGCAGGTGTACCGGACCTAGGTTCTCATGGTTACAATAATAAACATACAGACTCCATTGAGAGTGGCGTACCCACCTTCGTTGTCATGGTTACTAGAATAATGGCCATAGCTTGGTTAGGTTTAGGAAAAGATGGTGATTTGGGTCACAATAAATACTTCCTCATCATTACACACTCTTTGTTGTCATGGTTACAATATAAACAGCTGGTTTCGCATGGGAATCGAACACCGCTCTCCTGTGTCATATTCATCCATCCACCACAACCTCCTCCTGACGTGGACTTATCTCTCTTAATACTACGTCACTGCACTTTCCCCTTTGCTCCTGTCATAATTACTATGACCACTAGATGTCGCCTAGCAACAAAACCTAACTATGGAAATTGTACAGGAGGACTGTCTTAATTAAAAGATGGTCATGGTAATGGACTATAAACAGAGAAGTTGATCAGCTGCCTTTTGTGACAATACACAAATACAGACACACTACACACCTGTCCACCACCCCTACCACCACACATTACTTTATGCCTCGTAAAAGAACATATCTACTTCCTGCCTCAGCGCTCAACGTTGCCATTGGACATACATCATGATTTTCAGAATCATTATATATCATAATTCCTAGGACACTAGAATCAATGGGACTCTAGTGTCCTAGGAATGAACATTTATGAACTAATGCCAGATGTTAAAACATCAGTTTGAGGAAGTATTTTACTGCTCTGGGAAGTTACCAATGCAGCAGCCACTTCATTTTTCATTGCAACAGCTGCAAGTCAATGCAGCACTTTACCGAACATTGTGTGGTTCAGTGTTTCTGCTGGATGACCCTGCATTTCTTTTGCCAGATCCCTCTGTGTTGGCACCAGTGCTGCATCACTGGAGTGTTTCCAGAGTGTTTCTGCCCCTCTCTTTGGAAAATCTACTGTGAAACATAAACACAGTGAAGTGTTTTAGATAGAGCTTTAGCTCAAACACCAGAACATTCACAAAGAAAATGACAAACATCAAATAACCAGAGTTTATTTAATTCTATGTTGAAATATAGACAATTTACAAAGCACAGAAATGATTAGTGATGTTGTAGGCCTGATCAGTAATATTATTCACTGCATTTCCCTTTGCTAACCTAATTAGTCCGTATACGTTTATAAACCACTGTAGATAGTGTAATAGATTTGTGTTTAACTTGTAACACCACACTCAAATCTGATTGGATGGGGGAAGTGCATTTTTTTTCAAATGGCTCTAGGTTTACCCTTCAAAATGAATATGTGAAGGCTTATGAATAATTGGAAGATGGGGATTAAAATATGGAGATGACAAAAAAGTAGGCAATAATTGTGTTTTAATCTTTGGAAAGTTGCCATGGTATGAAATATCCAGTCTGGAATGTTCGGCCCTTTTCTGATACTTACAGAAGTTTTACTTGCCTTATGGACCAGCATACCAAATATATTCTAATTTGAATTTTTATTTTCCTAAAAACAGCTGCTGGAACCAAAACAATGAGACAAAGGACACAAAAAAGCTTCATAGAGCCGAGGTGGCCTAATTCTCTGTGGGTTTGTGAAGTTAAAGGTTCACATAATCTGTAACTTTTCCACATTAAAATGTCTACAAACAACTAGACCTATGTTCTATATGTTGTTGTTGTGTTGTGGATTTTAGTCGTCGGACGTCTGGATCTGAAGTTATCAGAGAAACAAGCTGAGGAAATGTTAGACAGCTCAGCTCCCAGCTGCTGGAGACGTCCTGTCCTGTGTCACTGAAGAGCGTCAGTGAATCTCTGATCTTTAAAGTAAACTGCTTTCTTGGTGTTTCTACTGGTTCTAATCCCCTGGTGTGTTTGTTATGGAGAGGAGGACACCTCTGTGGATAATTCAGCT
>NW_019525549.1:138064-139086 GCF_002814215.2 Seriola lalandi dorsalis | reverse complement strand
GCCAGTGTACTCTTTAATGCTGCAGTCTGCTGGGGCGGCAGCATGTCCGACATGAACATAAGGAGACTGGACAAGCTGGTCAAAAAGGCTGGGTCTGTGCTTGGCAGGAGTCTGGACTTACTCAGGACTGTTGTGGAGAGATGCATGCAATGCAAGATGGAGGCCATCTTGGACAACACCAGCCACCCTCTCCACATCTATCTATCTATCTATCTATCTATCTATCTATAACATCAGTTTAGCTAAGCAGCTAGTAGCGAGCTAAAGGCAAAGCTCCTAGTGGTATATTTTCTTGTAAATGATCACTCAGAAAGGAAGTTGTTAAATATAATTTTAAAGTCATTAAGTACGCAACATTTAAAAGCCAAAGTTCCTGTTTACCAGTCAAATCCAGCAAGTAGTAATATATCCATCCAATCGATTACACTGCTATAACCAATCCAGCTTTAGACTGAGGTAGGACCGCCTTCCTAATTAACATACTGACACAGAAATAAATAAATAAGTGTAGAAATAATAAATATATAAATAGGCTTATTTTTGAAATGCTTAAATAAATAAATGATTAAATGTATGTATGTAAATAAATAAATAAATACTGAAATAAATGAACAAATACATGTAGAAATGCATAATAAAATCAAAGTAAAAGTACAGAAATGGTATTTTTACCATGACCAAAATATATTTATTTCCATTTTTTTTATTTATTTGTACTTCATTTGTCCTTCATACTTTTCTTATTGCCATCTTGATACAAAATCAGAACCATCTGCGTCTGCACAGCATTTTTATACATACCACAGAGCATGCCTGGATGTTACAGTAATTTCTTAATTGTACCATGCAGTGCATTCCAGTGCAGTGGAAGCATCCGCATTTGTTTTGCTTCTCCACTCATTTATTCAGGTTTTTACTTTAATTTGTCCCCCGTCTGTAGCAGCTGCAGAAAGGCTTTTTGGTCACTGATTATTTAGTTAGTCGACTGAACAGACAGAACTATGAGACAGTGAAAAAACACC
>NW_019525549.1:115268-137997 GCF_002814215.2 Seriola lalandi dorsalis | reverse complement strand
CTGACTTTAAATGTGAAACTGCTTTAGTCAGTGTTTTCAACGGTTATAATCACGAGGTCTGTGTGATATTGAACCACTGACACTGAAGGAATCTGAACCAGGAGGAGCTTACAGTAATGGTGGTGAAGACAACAACTCCCATGATCCCACACTATTTGATGATGTCACCCAACGCCGTCTTTTGATATTGCTTTGACTTGGAGCCCTAAAGGCAGAAGTTACAGACTATGAGTTAAAGAAACAGAAAAATTGTCAAATGTGTTTTAAATATCTTTGGTGGAGCAGAGGCCTGTAACAATAGTTGGTAGCAATAAGCCAAAACTAGAAATACTTCACCGAGATGAAGCAGAATCATGATCAGAATCAAGAGTATTTTCCATCAACTTTTGGTTCATCTTTTAATTATCAACATGCCAACTTTTCCAGTCCATACTACTTTTTTACAGGTGCTTGTGTGCACAAGTTAAAGTGTGTATAAGACAGCTGAATGGAAATGTACTAGCTGTCTCTTCTTCTGTCTCTCTCAGATTAGAGTGGAAACTATGTAAGAGTTTTGCCATCAGGACAGATGACCACAGAGGATGTTAGGAGCACACTGTCAAATACTGGGTGTGTAATTTTCCTGTCCTGCTGCCAAATACCCACTAAAGCCTGGCCATCAATTTCACCT
Source organism: Seriola lalandi dorsalis (assembly GCF_002814215.2). Taxonomy (NCBI): domain Eukaryota; kingdom Metazoa; phylum Chordata; class Actinopteri; order Carangiformes; family Carangidae; genus Seriola; species Seriola lalandi. The sequence continues at coordinate 137,327 of NW_019525549.1, read as the reverse complement.
TGTAAAACAGATAGAAAGTCAGATCAGAGATGAGATTCAGAATGAACTGGCTCCCAGCTCAAACTGAGTGTAGGATGTGTGATTGGGCTTTGCGAGGTGGTGTGTAAAAATCCCACTGATGACATATGAACTCCAGCCAACAGAGGACAACATACAGTTTGAAAAGGAATTTATGAGTCTGTGTGCGTATGTATTTTTAACTTCCTATCCTAAGCATCGTTCTCAATAAATCCATTGCACTCGTCTCGTACTTACATGAACTTTAGAAACAGTGACAGTGATGTGATTTCTGAAAAATCATGTAAACAGGAGACGCATTTTCCTGTATCACGAAAAGAGAAACCTGGTTAACAGAGTATCCAGGTATCCTCAAAGGTATATAAGTGTGGTTTGCATGAACATCGACCCTGTGGCGGCAGCACTGTAGCTGGATAAAAGGAAACATTACAACTTGTAATTGTATAATCGTATCCAAAATAATTGAACAGAAATTCAAAATGAAGTTGTAAAACAATTGTATTGATCTATTGCATTTAAAAGTGAGTGCAGATGAAAAGCACACACCCTATAGCTTCATGACGCAGTGTGAGTGTGTGGACACTCAGCTGAGGAGGATCTTCTGGAGGATATAAATGCATGGCAAGCTTTGGGACTTCGCCTTTCTCCAACGGAAACAGGAAATTCATTGTTACCCAAAATATTTCAAAAAGGATATTGTAATTAAATCAATATTTATCTAAAAGAAAATTTTTTACATAGTGTAGACATGGCACTCATTAGATCCATGGCATAGTAAACCTGTGAAAGGAAAAATATTAATTGAATAAATAACAACTTGCTCCCACACTTATTTGGCCGCTTTTCTATTACGTTGACCTTTTATCATTTTTATGTTAATCTGATTAGATCCTTTTCCCCCCCCTTAGTTCCTACCAGTCAAATAACATTGTTGTCTGCCTCCTCCACTCAGACTAGACTAGTTTCCCTTGTGTTAAATTCTGTCATAATTGCTGTGTGAAGTCTTGAGTAATAGCTAAGAAGTGTTTGACACAATGACCTTTGACCTTTAGCCATCAAAATCTAATCAGTTCATCCTTGAGTCCGGGTGAATGTTCTCAAATTTGAAGAAATTCCCTCAAGGTGTTACAGAGATGTCCTGTTCACAAGGCCAAAACTGTGTTTTGTCAGGTCTCTGTGACCTTGACCTTTGACCTTTGACCACCAAAATCTAATCAGTTCATCCTTGAGTTGAAGTGAATGTTTGTGACAAATTTGAAGAAGTTCCATCAAGTTGTTACAGAGATATCGTGTCCAAGAGAATGGGATGGCCAGATGGAAAACCTGAAAACAACATGGCTCCAGCTCTGGCTGTCGCCGCAGGGAGGGATAAAAAGAAAAACACATACAAAATACGATGTAACCTCAAAGTTTGTCATGTGTGCACGAAAGTAGTTCATTAGATGTCTGTTTGAGTTAAGGCAACTTATTACTTCCATCCTACAGAAATAACCACACACAACTCACATGGATGAAATGTGGCCTTTCATCCATCCTGGACTCAAAGCGACGCTGCACTTCTCTGGGAGTGTGGTTTGTAAGATTGCATTGATGCAGACTTGGTGTTGAAGGGCTTTACAACCCACTCCCACTTAGGAGTAATTAGATTGAAATGACACTTAATGTGGCAAAGTGGGTAGGGGGAGGGTGTAGGGCTCCGGTTAGAACTGGATCGTCAGGTTGACTTTGAAGACTCTGAAGGTGGGGACAGTGGCTGTAGTCTCCTCTCCTTTGATTGGTCAGCATCCTAACTAAGGAGATTCCAGCTTCACGAACGGTCGATCATGAACCGTTGAATTTAGTTGAAGTCATCTCGACGCATAAGTGAGTGTCGCATTCTCGTCACAGGCTCGGCAGTTGTTCACGTGGAGTAAAACTGCTCCCACACCAGGATGATTTTCCACCCGTGAAAGACTGTTCTGTGCACTCGTGTCACGTGCACGTGTGGTTTGTATGTGCATGAGTTTTGAGGCTAATTAAACGCCATATTAATCTTCTGGTTATGCAATGAACCGGCTGAACCATACAAACTGTGGCTTGCGCGAGCGCACACACACACGGAACTTATATTTACCCTGTGTAAGCCGATGAGTGATGTCAAGACGCCATGCTTTGTATGATCAAACAAACTTAGATCCATTCAGGTGTGCGGACAAGCGACTGCATGGCTGATATGTTGTTCTTAAGTAAAGGTAGAAATAAATAACATGTGTGTGTTCTTAAACTCTGGTAGTAGAGGAGGGAACAGACCAGCTTATGGAAACTCAAAGCTTAGTTTGGACTACTTCTTAATGAGCACCTAATTACCTACACATACAGCTGATGTGATCCATTAATCATAGCGTTGAGGTTTTTTTTCTTAATGACAGCTGTTTTCTAGCCGTGGTGATTTCAGTGTTTCTGTGTGCCTGTTATTGTTGGGACACCCCTATAATATTCCACCACAGGAACAATAATAAATGGAATAACTGGAATCATCTCACGCTTATGACTAAAACGTTGATTCTGACTTCCCAGCCAGCAGCAGTCTGTAACCTGCAGTCAGACGTTGGAGTCTTGTCGGGGTATTTTTGAGCAAGGCACTCAATCGGAAGCTCAATTAGTAGTTAGGCAGTGTGTGCTGTAATGAAGGGGTTCTGCTTCTCCACAGTCATGAGTCCTGACAGTGTATCAACCCATGAATGCATGGTCTCCGTGCCAAATCATTTCTCAGGTGATTGAACCTATAGGTCTGGCTGTTGGGTGGTGAGTGAGTGCTTTCAACATGGGTGCCTCATTATGAAGCAGTCCACTTTGAAACAGTACTACCAATTGCTTAACGCACAAAGGTCCAGGCTTATGGTGACATAGTAGACTCTTATAAGTCTTTACACTTGGTAGTGAGAACTTCTCTATGTCCACAAAATACAAGCGCTGATTGTTTAAAGGACATTTTCGTACCGCTTTACAATCAGACTGCTCTTAAAAAGGGATTTAGAAATGGTTTCTAATTAGTTCATTAATTCGGTTGGTAACACTTTATAAATCACAAATAAACAATCATAAACAAGTTACAACACAGTTTTTATACATTGATGCAGTCTCACTATTTAGCAGGATCAAGTTAATGCTTAGTACTCATTAATCTTACTAATGAGTTACTACCACCATCATAACTGGTAAAAGGGAGACTTATAGAAACTCATTCATAAATGATGATGTGTGTCACACTTCACAATAAAGCTCCTTTTAGCAGTTGGATGGAGGGAGAATCAACTGAGTGAAAAACAAGCCACAGAGATGTGAACAGTGGGACAAAGGATGGGTGAGCAGTTCAAGAAAAGGAAGGTCACCACCTGAGTTCTACCTGGAATATTAAAGTCCTAAAGAAGGGAAATGATACGATAATCTGATCTGCCAAATGAAATGTTTTGACCATTAAAATGCTGATGGTGGTTTCATTGCTAGTAACTTAACAATCATGTGATGAAGCAGCAGCTGCAAACGCGGATAATGGAGAAAACAAAGACAGCTCAGTAACGAGCTATGAGCCAGGAGATATGAGGCTGAACAGTACAAAGAAATGTGGGCTCACTATTTGGCATGCAACAAGTTATCTATTCTAATCTAATGTGTTATAACAGATTACAAATGAGTGTTAACAAGCTAATTAATAAAGTAGTTCTAAAGCATTCATAAATCCTTTAAAAGAGTAGTGTTATTGTAGAGTGGCACCAAATATCTACATTGTTATGGTTTCTTATTTACAATTTTGCATCTGCATCAAAAACATAATTTAACTTATTAACTTTGTTTCTATTGTTATTATTATTATTATTATTATTATTATTATTGTTGCTGTTATTGTTATGGTTATTATTATTATTATTATATGATAAATTAACAACCCATTGGCCACCGAATGAACACATGGGCTGTGTGGGGCTAAAGAGAGGTCATGCCTCCTGACCACACCAGGGGAATTTCCCCCAAAAGGTGGGGAGTTTTAATCTCCATTGTCTCATCTGGTCATTTACAGATACTGTTCCTTTAAAACTTCTTTAAATAATAAATGGGGCTCACAATTAATAAAAAAGTTATTGAATGTAGCACGGTTAAAAAAGTAATCTGGACAGCTGACATGTTTTAAAGATGATATCATACCATACCCTGAGACAAAGGTAACAGACGTAGACATAGTGTTTGCCTCTAAGGCCTGTCCAGCCACTTACCAAACACAACTGTGTGAAGCGTATGTTTTGGCCGTGTGAGGCAGTGTCATACCTGTGTAGATATATAAGTTGCGTTGTCTTCTCACACGGTGTGAGTTTCCCTTCTCCGCTTTCCTGTCTCTGAGGTTTCATCCAGACTCCTTCTCAACATTTCAATCCGAGCTCTCAGTTTAACAAAAACACTAATCCGTCAGATTAACTGCGCCTTTGGTCTCTAGGAGGGATCACACTGACCATATGGAGAGGACCTGGGGAAAGCAGTTTGAGTCGCAACATGATCCTGCACTGACATGGGAATAGCCATCTAAACGACACCATCTCATCAAATACAACTTAATTTTACAAACTGTAAGACGGGTGGTGTATCACAGACATAAATTGTCAATTGTGCAATCTCAGAGAAAAAAAAACCTGTGATGCATATGGTGCTTATAAACCTATTTTTCAAAATTCAGGGAGTTGGTGTAGCATTGACACTGGGAAGAGCGAGGCAACACTGCAGTCCGTGACAGACTTCTTCTCTTTGATAAGCGGTTTGTAAGAAGTAAATAAAGAAAACACTAATAACATATAATGACTGAATGACCAAAACTCTGAGGTCTTGTTATTCACATTTCCTACTGATTATGAAGTCAAAATAGTGCCTGGTTATGGAGGGCCAATCCGGGGGGGGACTGGCCACTGGCAGCAGAGAGAGAGGCTGTGGTTCTGTGGGGTTAGAACAGTGATCGGAACATTTTGGCAATGAAAATTAAATCTGGCATTGAAAACAAAACCTGAAGTGAAAAAGGAAACAATGGCAGTGAAAGGGTTGTATTGGCACTGACATAAGTATTGGCACTGAAAAAGGTTCCACTGAAAAATAAAACACAGATATTAAAAAACCTACAATCTTACAAGCTTATCTTATTTGATTTTGATATTTTCTGTATCGCAATATTTTTCAATGTCAATCTTCAGATTTTCTCTTCATGTCCGTCTTTTTCCAGAGACAGTTAGTCACTTTTTTTTAAGTGTCACTGGTTTGTAGTTTGCTTTTTTATTTAATTTTGCTTGTATTGCTACTGAAGAAGTTTTCCATTTAAGCATTTTCTCTTCTTATTGTACAGACGCTTAGCATTTGGGTGCTAAATGAGGACTGGGGTTTTTCAGGGGGAAAAGAGAAAGCTTCTCTGAAATGATTGTTTTCACAATGGTGGCAGCTTGTCTCATGATGATCATGCTTTACCATTCTTTTATATACCGGTACTGCTTATAATTAAGAGTGTACCACAATGTGATGTTTGCAACCCATGAAGTCAGTTGAGCTCAGCACATGACGGCTGTATAGGGTTGCACTATAGTTGTAATTGAGTCCAGGCAGCAACAACAGCACTTCACTCTGAAAAGAAACTTCCGCTGCTCTGGAATGTACCTGCACGTCATCACACAGCCTGACACACACACACACACGCACACGCACACACACACTTTACTTTCTCTCTCTCGCGCTCTCTCTCTCTGTCTCTCTCTCTTCCGTGCACACACATTAACACACGTATATGGCCCTGCTACTCTGTCAGGTTTATTTATACAGAGGAGGAATGGCTGAGATCAGAAGAGAGGGCACATGGGGAGAGAGGTTTGTGTGTGTGTGTGTGTGTGTGTGTGTGTGAGAGAGAGAGAGAGAGAGAGAGAGAGAGAAGAGGAGAGATCAGGAGTCTGACCGACTGACCTACAGTCTAATTATGTATCATTATCAGGAGACACAAACCGATCTAAATTACTGCAACAGCTCCCATTCACATAGATGGATTACATAGAGCAGGCTGACACACACACACACACACACACACACACACACACATGCGTGCGCACACACACACACACACACAGACACACACACACACACACACACACACACAGATTGCAGCCCCCCATTCAACACTTAAACAAATATAAATCATATGCCTTCCTCACAGAGAATTCCTCCACACATTCTACAACCCCCCTGTTCTTTCTTCACGTCTGTCTCCCACGCAACTTGGGGAGAAATACAACCAGCACGCCAAGCTTTTTATAATCTATAACCATCTCTTATATAAATATGTATATTTATATAATCATTTATAACCAATTAGAGCCTGCAAACATGAGTTAGAACCACGTTTAGTCTGCAGCTACCACTTTGAACCAGCCATAGCCTTTAACTATCAATCAGACCTATTTCTGACCTGTAGCTAACCCTTTTAACCTTGCTAACATTTACACTTTTTGTTATCACCATTTACAATAGAAATATGTTTTAAGTATTGTAACTTGTACTTAAACCTTTTACACGTGCGACTTGTGGTTATATGTTGACCCCATACACCAAAGGAAAGCGTACTACATGTGTTTTGCTGGTAAGAAAGTCTATAGCACACATATGCAAATCTTTGCATTTCCAACCTAGAGTTTTTCAGGCTCATGAAAGAGTGCACAGCACAGGCCTGTGCTGCCTGACTGCTGCCCTGCATCCACGGCCTCCACAGATCTACATGACTGTTAATGGAAGATCTCTTTTAACACAAAATTGTACCTGTAGCCTTTTTTCCCCCAATAATCTTTCTTTAATATTCGTTGAAGGCTGCAGTCTGTACGCATTGGAAAATACAAAATAAATACAAGAACGCAAACGTGCTGCAAATGAAAATACAAGCTGCAGGAAGACAAAACAAAAACATGAACAACAAACACGCTGCAAATACAGAAACGATGCAACAAAAACACATGAACCTCCAAAACTAATGCGACAGAAGTAGAACACCTTGAGCATTAGCTCGAGCTGTGATCCGAGAGGCCAGACCTATGCCAGGACCTTTGACCTTTGACCTTGGTCCAAACAAGAGAGTATGAGGGAAGAAAAAAGAGGTGACACAAAAAAGGTTTGTGTTCTTTTTTTACATTTGGCCGTAGTTTTTACAATTTTATAAAAGAGCAACAGAAAATGTAGCAAGCATTAGCGTTAGCTCTAAGTGTTCCATTTAGAGCTCCCCCTAAAGGCCTGGAGCTCTTCCCTTGTGTTGTCTGGATATGCAGTGTTTTTTTTTCTGTTGCTTTTGTTTTGGAGGTTCAAATGTTTTTGCATCGTTTCTGTATTTGCAGCACATTTGCTATAAATGATTTTTTTTTTTTCTGTCTTCCTGCAGCTCGTTTTTTGTCATTTGCAGCATTTTGTGTTCTCGTAATTGTTTTGTATTTTCCTATGTGTTTCTCCCAGTGGAAATGTTTTGGGCCATTGCAGCGTTTTTGCCCTCATTGGCCACCGTAGTATTTCTTTAGTCAGCAAGCATTACATTCATGCAGCAGTCACAACTCAGTAGTGAAAAGCTGCACCTACCACTGAAATTAAGTTCTGAACAGCAGCAACATAAAGCCTTGGCTTCATACTCTAGGCCGTGTAAATACACTGCTAAAGGTCAGCCTGACAGCTGAGGCCTCAACATCTACACATCCTCAGTGATACAAAAATACTGATGCAAAACAATAAACAAATGACTGACAAGCTAAAGCACTGTGTGTTCATCTGTCAGTTTGATGTGCGTTGAATCCAGTATTGGCTTTACTGTCAACCAACCAAGTCTGCGCTCTGTGGTTCTCCTCAGGAGCATGTTAGCATGTTTCAGCTAACTGTTTTGTTTCACAGGCCACACTGTTACAGTTCAGTCCTGCTACTGTCATCTACCCCAGCAGGCAGCTATTTTAAAGCTCTGTATGCTTTATGTGCACAGCACCAGACTACAGACAAACAAAGTTATTAACTAGCCAGTGAACACAGTGGAGCATTTATGAGCTTAAGAGTCAGGTATTTCATTCAGTAGCTTGTAGAGACCAAAATAGAGCTAAAAGACTTAGATTCATCAGGTGGACACAAACATCACTACTATATTATTCTGTGTCTGACGGACGTGTAATAAGAAGGTCTTTGCTTCAACATAACAACTCTATTAGCTTAGAATGTTAATATTAAAGTGATTGTTGGGGTTATTTGACGTGAGTCTGTGTGAAGTAGTCATGCATAGTTTATGCATAATAACTGCAGTAGATTCAGCACTGCCAATCAGGAGAGACAGCAGGGAGCACCGGCACTAGCAAAGCAGCGTGCTGCTGTGGGCGGGGACAGCAGAGACAAGGCCCACCAAAACAATCCCATATCCATTTAAATGTAGCTTCCTTTAGAATATTTTCAGCGGTTTATCTTCCTGTCAAAACAGCAGTTTCCTTATGTATTGCATTTTTCTCAACTGCTGAACTACCGTATTGTTTTGGTGGGCGTCTTTTAAAAGTGTCTAAAACACTTTTTTCTGCTGGCCCTGTGCACACGAGCACATAGCTCTGCTGGTGTACCGGTGTATCCCGCCATCTCTCCTAACTGGCACCGCACTGATCTCAATCTACTCCAGGTAACACACCGACTATGCATGACTACCTCACACAACCCCACATCAAATAACCCCAACTATCCCTTTAACATATAAAACAACTATATATATATATATATATATATATATGTATGTATGTATGTATTTATATGTATATATACATATATAATGTAAAATATGTTAATGGCAGGTGTGTTCACAACTTGTTCCGCTGCCCCCAAGTGACCAGAACAAATCAGAAAATGAAACAAATGACTTTTTTTATCAGTGTAATTACAGTCAGTTGATTTCCTCCATCAAAAACATTTAATTGTCACTTGCTGGAACCTCAGAATAGCAGGCAAGGATCTAACACAGTAAAGTCAGCAATAAGGTCCACCCTGGCTCAAACAAAAACAAAAAGACTGGTGTGACTGGTCATGGCTGTCCACAGTGTTGTTGATGTCTTTTCTAGCTCTCTATTCTTTCATGCAAGATAAGGATGTTGCTTCCACCTGGCTCCTGTCTGGCACTGTATATTCAGTGTGTCCAAACAGATGGACAGATAGATGATTTCAATGATTCCATGAGGGAAGCTGTTAAATCACCTACTGTCTCCAAGTAAAGAATTGCATGTTTCTGACTGTCTAAATGCACGTGTGCATCGTTCAGACTCATGTCTGTCCAGGGCTTTATGTCTATTGTTGACATTTTTAAGTGGGGGCTGACACTAGACTAGAAGTCATTCTCTGGATCGGCAATCTCCATGACAACATACCGCTTACGATGTCTAGGCTGCAGACATTTTGTTTTACTGTGGGAGGGATGCCCGTTGTATTCATGACCTTGTTTCAGATTCACATTTAAAGCAGTAAAAATAGTAACTGTCTCAAAACCAAACCCAACATCCAAATGCATTACCTCCACCCTGGGTCCACAGTGGTGTCGTGGAGCTGTGGAGCTGATAGTGGGAAGGCTCCCTATGATGCAAGCTTAAATACAGTGCATTAAGTCACTCCAGTGGCTTAGGTAAGTTGAGGAGCTCTTCTGGGTTTTCAGTTTACAGGGCTCCTGGTATCTCAATCAGGCTGCTGGACTGAGCTTTCAGGGCTCTTTGAAAGATTTTCAGAGATCCTTGAAGGGTCTGCAGAGGTGCAGCAAATTTCTCCAGGTGTCCCTAACAAAATTCCTATCACCAAATGGCCATTTGATTTAGTAGAAAATTTTGCATAATAAAAAATATAGGAATAATATTTCTACAGTTCCTTATCTTGGAATATTTATCAACAAAACTGATGCCCCTTGCCACCGTCAGCAAAAGGGACCTTTGTATTCAAACTGCATGATATCTTGTGTTTAAGAAATTTTAAATGATTAAAACTAGAAATCCTTATTAAGAGGAGAGAATGCTTTATTTATTTATTTATTTATCTATTTATTTATTTTCACATTACGACAATTTATAACATACAATGTACAAATTATACAGCAGTGGGTGAAATTTTGTAAGTTGTCATTTGATCTCTCTCTCTCTCTCTCTCTCGCTCTCTCTCACTCATATTCATTCATATTCTGGTAAAAAAAAAAAAAAAAAAGCTTCCTGATTTAATACGCCGAATATGACAGCGGAGAGAGAGTGAAGAATAACCTTGGCCGTTCTATGGGAACAAACGTGACGTTACTGAAATGTGTTCTACCGGCTGTGTCGAGGCTCTGCTATAAAACCTTGACACTAGCGCGGACTTCTCGTCTTGAGGAAGCCGTGAGACGCGGTCAGGGGGTCGGTCACAGTGTCAGCTCGGAGCCGGGATCTCACAATTTTCCGGGTGCTCTTTCAGCCACATCAACTCAAATCTCAAGCTAAGATGTCTGGAATGTCATTTCTCTGCCAGGCACCGAGCAGGCCAATATCACTGGGCTGATAAACATCTATAGTCTTAACATTTATTAATTGTTAACGCATATAATAATAATAATAATAATAATAATAATAATAATAATCATCATAATAATAAAAATAAAAATAAATTTAAGATATATTTTTCCATTTGGACTCATCAGACGTCACCTTAACAAGTTGGTGTTGTTGAGCTTTATCTCCGGTTGTCTCGAACATTTCAGAGCTTGAAGATGGTTTTACAGTTTGTTTCTTTGGACAGGGGTCTGTTGTGGAAGCAGCAGTACATTTTTGAAGAGGGGCTGCAGAGGTCACGACAAAGCCTATAGGCTATAATGTTGTGCAACATCTCTTACGGATCCATGTTTCTTTTCGCTATTGACTCCAATTATAATTATATTTAATTAGAAAGATTTTTATTATTTACTGCAAATTTCTATCGTTTAAAAGAATGCGAAGGCATTATCGAATTATATTTAATCACATATACAAAATAGGCTATATAACTATAGGATTGAATATGCAAACATATACAAATCACAAAAAAATGATTGATATAAAAATACATCGCCGTAAATTTTTCATTTTCATACCAACAAACTGTGGTTGAAATGTGCCTAACGTCAGTGACGTCCTTATATGATTAGTGTCAATGAAGACAATAGACACTAGTGTGTGTGTGTGTGTGTGTGTGTGTGTGTGTGTGTGTGTGTGTGTGTGTGTGTGTGTGTGTGTGTGTGACGCTAAAAAAAATCGACTGATATTTTATATTTTTAGCAATTAAATAAATGACTGACGTGGAGAGACCGCAGCGTCTCGGCAGCCAGCCTCTGTCTCCGTCTCTGTCTCTCTGGCCTGACTCTTTGACATAAAGTCAACTTGAACCGTGCGGATCAGCGGGTATTTGATGGCGGCAGAGGCAGAGCAAAAAGACCTAAACACCGGCCCCGGACTTTGGCCCACTAACACTCACCTGGAGACTCACCATCAGGTAGGAACCCTGTATCATATTAAACAGAGGTGAAAGTAACTGTGGTGTTTTGTAGAAAAATGCATGCACACTGATTATCTCATTTTGTAATGTTACAGGCCGAGTTTAGCTATTGTTGCTGTTATTACTGTAGTTAATGAAGAAACACTCTTAATACCTGAGTCAACACACTAACAAGTAGCAACAAAAACTTAACATCACTAACATTTCTATTTTTCACTCTCTTCTCTCTATGACAAGGTTTTATTTTATTTTATTTTATTTTATTGTGTTAACTGTAAAACCTTGACATTATACCACGGACTTTTCGTCTTGAGGAAGCCGTGAGAAGCGGTCAGGGGGTCGGTCACAGTGTCAGCTCGGAGCCGGGCTCTCACATTGTACCAGGTGCTGTTTACATAAACTCAGATTTCAAGCTTTCTGATAAAACATTAAAGTGAGAAGTTGAGCAGGCTGGTCATTCTATAGGTGTCCGGAATGTCACCTCAATACCACAAGGCCCGTACAACAAGGCTGATTTACATCAATATATGTTCTAACATTTCCTCATGGTTAATTATAATTATAATTATTATCATTATAATAATAATAATAATGATAATAATAATAATTATTATTATTATTATTGTCGTTGCTGTTATTGTTATTATTACATTTAAGGCATCTATTTCCGGATGTAAACGACACATTAAGAAGTTAAACTGGGGATGGTCTTATAGTTTTTGGAAAGTGGCTTTTATGGAAGCAGCAGTAAATTATTGAAGAGGTCAATTCAAACGCAGTTTGTAAAGAAACACTGTAGCATCTCAAACACTGTACATATTACAGTCCACGGCTACAGCAACAAAGCAGCTACAATATAAGAGTCTTCACATGCACAATTATCAACAGAAACTGAGCAATTCATTCGTTTTCAATGTGTCACAATCAGCAGACAACAGGTTACAGAGTGTGAGGTCACTATTCAAAAAGGGAACAGTACAACAGTAACGACAGCAGACGCAGGCCTCTTTTAATCTTAGTGTCTTTTCTTCCTTCAATAAATAAACTCAGGCACGCTTCCTGTTGTCTTCTGCCTATAAGACTTTACTGGCGATTGTACTGGACTCACTGGGAGCTGTGGTCCTGAGGCTCCCGCTCCTCCCTCTCTGTTGTCACATCCACAGTTAACTACAGGCCCGTGTCAGGTCTCTGTGTTTCCTCTTACATTTGCAGTTACACACCTTTACGGTTTGTTGTTGGCATGAAGCGAGTCAGCGACTGTCCGCTGCCTCGGTGTTTACACCGCGCTGAGAATGTGAACGCGTAACGGTGAAGCGCGTGGGCGGAGCTGCGCGAGCGAGCGGAGCGGAGTTAGCCGAGGAGGGAGACAGATGTGAAGGACATGATTGCAACAGAGACCCACAGCGAACCGCTGAGCTGATTACCACGATAAGGCACCATCTAAGCCTCTCTCTCTCTCTCTCTCTCTCTCTCTCTCTCTCTCTCTCTCTCTCTCTCTCTCTCTCTCACCAGTTATCGTATGCGTTATGTTTTTGGCCTAAATGGCAAAAGTCCCGGTTCTCCCGATGGTCACTCCACTTTTGTATTCAGAAAGAAATGTTGAATTATATGAGGAAAAAAACATTTTAAAGACAAACAGGCCTCAACAGAAATTTGCCTAATCAATAATCTAATCCCAGTGGCTTTAATGATGGGCAGACACTACCTTTGTATTCTGCGCTCTTCACGTACACACTTAAAGAAATCACATATGCCTAATGTAGAATATTAGCATGTTCCTAATTAAAACTGGGGAGCAGTGCAGCTTCAGTGGAGCCAATAAAACTGGTGACTGTATTTCGTTAAATACATTTTAAAATGCATCATTAAATATGTCAATAACTAATATAATGATAACCTTCAATGCAACAAACAGCAGGATCATCTCACTTTACTCTTGACCTTGTAGCTAATGGTTGCGGTGTATAGGCGTGAGCGTGGCCTGTGTGTGTGTGTGTGTGTGTGTGTGTGTGTCTGCGCGCGCGCGCCAGCAGGTCTATTTAGCAGGCCCATTGACAAGCTAACAGATCCTGCAGACAGGGCCAGCAGAGGGAGCGGTGATTCGCCATTGGCTGATGGAGGCTGTGACGTTGGTTTCTCCTCCCCGGTAGTAAAGATGACGTAGTAAATCAGACACACACTCTCTCTCTCTCACATACAGACAAGTTGGCTTTACAATAGCTCAGTATCAACTTGCCAGTAGTGACCCAGTGACTGGCCAGACTGTTCCTGCCTTGCCAAACGGCTCTGAGGCTGACAGCTGCTGACTGCCGCACAGAGAGAAGATGAAGTAGCTACAGAGAACAACAAGGAGGACAGTTTCTTCAGGAAGAGGGAGTAATAAGCGCTGCCTGCTGTGACTTTATAACGAAAGGGAGAAGGAGAGGAACAATGTCCTAGAGGAGGAGGAGTTGTTTGGACAGAACTGAACGGCCTGCAGGGCCACTACTGACAGGACGAGCCGGTCTAGCCTACCGCTGCGCGCCCGTGACGGTCGGTATTCCAGCTGTTTCTGTGGGGAAACCTCTGGGGAGATTACTCAGGATGCAAGCATCAGCTCTGGATAACCGTTAAACGGCGAAGGCAAAAGCCTACAGCTGCAGCATCCGAGAAAGACCGGTGTGCGTGCGTGCGTGCGCGCATGCAACAGAGCGTGTGTGTGTGTGTGTGTGTGAGTGCGTGTGTGTGCGTGAGTGCGTGTTTGTGTGTGTCACCATGAGTCTTGTGTCGGGCTTTCCTCACCACACGGTCATGCACCACCACGACAGCCATCACTACTCCCTGCACGCCGCCACGGCCGGTCGGTGTCACGAGGAGACCGGTGCTCCTCCTTACTTCACGAGCTGGCTCATAAGCCACGCGGACATGTCTCCCACTGAGTACAGCCTCGCGCCCGGCTACAGCCCAGAGTACCATGGCAACAGCGGCGGCGGGTCTACGGGCGGCCTGGATCCCCACCATCACCATCACCACCACTACGGACCCGGCGGCTTGGTTCCAGGGGCCGGCACCATCTCAGTGAACGGAGCTACGGTCGGTATGCACCACCACCACCACACACACCCCCGGACGGTGAAGCGGAGACCCACGGCCAACCGTAAGGAGAGGCGGCGGACCCAGAGCATTAACTCGGCCTTTGCGGAGCTGAGGGAGTGTATCCCCAACGTCCCGGCCGACACTAAGCTGTCCAAGATCAAGACTCTGCGGCTGGCCACCAGCTATATCTCCTACCTGATGGACATCCTGGACAAGGACGGACAGCACGGAGACACGCAGGCTTTCAAGGCCGAGCTGAAAAAGACAGAGGCTCGGGAGGAGCGGAGGAAGAGAGAGGCGGTAAGAGCGCGTAATGATTATCAGCTGAAATGAGATAAATGCTGTTTGTCCGCACAGAGCTTTTATAATAAGAGCACAAATAACTTAATCATATGTTAGCCACTCCTTTTTAGCTGCATGACCGTAACAGCCTGGACCCATAGTCCCCGCTGACATTAGCCAGTCTTCCCTCTGGTTAGCTGGGTGAAGCCCTTTAATAAAACAACACTGGGATAGTCTAAAGTTGACTTTAAGACCCGGAGAGCAACAGCTGACCGACCTGCAAACATCTTCTGTCCATGAGGTCTAAAGGCAGCGTAAGAGGAAACAGCCTACATTAGCGCGCTAACATAAAAACTCTGTAGGCCTGTATTTATTGTGTTCATTGTTTTTGTCATTGTCTCCAAAATCCATGTAAAATGGTGTAAAATCAGGTGGTAAAACATGAAACGCCTTGAATTAAAAAAAAACAACATGTTTTTTGAAACATTTGATTTCAGATCAGCGTCACGGGGCAAATTCCTTAAATGTAACTTTGATCAACTTTAACTTCAAATTCTACTTGTGTTGTTTTGTGTCTTATAGGCTGGCTAGAGTTTTTTTTTCTTATATAATGAGCAGCTTGAACAAATGGTTAAAAATAAATAAAAATATGAAATTATAAAAAAAGTAATAGTATATGATGCTGCTTCGTGTATTTTATATCAACGGAATATATGTAGGATCCTGCACGGCTGTTTTTTTTTTTTTTTTTTTTACATTAACATTTGCGAGATTGCCGCCACGTTTCTTTTCTGTCTTCTCTATGATCTGTAAATATTTTCTTCATCATGACAAAATGCCATAATAAATAGGGTTTGAAGCAGCAACTAGCCAAGGATATTTGCTGATTGGCTGCAGCCTAATCTAGTTTACTGAGGAGAAGATGAAGACGGATATAGGCCTTAAATAGTCAGCTCTCAGTACAGGCCATTTTACACTTGGTGCCAGAGCAGTAAGACGATGCGATTCATAATAGAGACCAACACAGGAATGTCAATCAGGAAACCGTTGGTTCTAGAAGGTTTTTTTAATTTCGCCATGGTTATATTAGAATCCTGTGTAGGCCACATAATATACAAGTACCCTACCTGCACCAGTCCTCTGTGGAGACATCACTGTGGACCCTCCAAAGATCATTATGATCTACAAAATCAGCTTCTGTTTTTATTCCATACAGTGTTGAAGTGAGAGAGGAGGCCAGAGAGCTGGAGTCTAAACTCAGCTAAAAAAAAAGTAAACAACACAGGCTTTTCCTGTGAAGGAATTACACACACACACACACACACACACACACACACACACACACACACACACATAGGCTATATATACATTTAATGGAGAGTAATCTTATAGCTCAATTTATTTGGGGGGAGGAATTTAAAAATCCTGTCGTGGAGCACATGGGGCGCCTGCTAAAGAGAGTAAACAGTAAAATGTAGAATGTAAGTGTTTACCCGTAGTTGTAATGGATACTTGACTTCTTAATCATACAGTTGAGCCATATAAACAGTCTAATGGCTGGTCTATGGTCCAAACCAGTTTCCTTCCTCATCCACCTTGGGGCCGTGCAGGAGGGCCAGGTTCAGTCACATAGAGCCGCCACTATTACTCCCAGTGCTTGATGGCTTCTGCTCTATCGTCCACATCCTTCTGACCTCAGGTCTGCTCTACGCTGCTCCTTCAGCTTCCAGGGAAATGTTTGGCACATCCAAGAGATTTACAGATTTTTTTTTACATACATCTACACATGCTCTCTCAAACACAGTAGCCAGTGTTGCTGCTATTTTATTTTATATTTGAGTTATTATCCTCTTTATGATCACCGGCTAAAGGTCGTGATTTATGATCTTTTTATTTACCACTAACAGATCTAAGCGTCACGCCGTTCATTCTACATGCTCTGACAAAAAGTAGCTGCCACACATTTATTTCATGATATACGGCTACATCTTCACCACCACATCTTCCGACAACAAGCTTTAAATTATATGTAGAAAACAAACAACACAGAGCAAGTCAGAAGAAGAGAAGGGAATAATGATTTCCAGTCTGCAGTCTCAACGTGCTGCCTATAGGAAGTGTTGTGCATAATGGGAGCCAGAAAGACATTTTTTCCTCACATTTCAAACTGCAATCACTAATAGGAGGATGTTGTCCTACTAATAACTCATGTCAAGTCTTTCTTGAAACTGCACTTCACACTCTCCTGCTACAACTGTTGAAAAGAAAATTATTAAGACGAAACATTTATTAGAGAAGTAATTGCAAATGAGTTTGATCCTCGTTGTTTTAGTTGCTCATGCTTATGCAGATTTTGTACAATTCCTAAGATTTTTTTTTTCATGCACATTGCTGTACATTTTTTTTTTTATCACTGATTAGAGCTGTGCCTTAATATCAACTTATGGTCTGTTTGGTTTGTTGTACAGTGGGAAGATCTGTGGATCCAGACTTATTTTAGCTCACCCTTTAAATCCATGTTTTTATTATATTTGCTCTATTTTTCATTTCATCTTGACTTACGTAATTATTTTTATCACAGTGCAGCAGCTGATTACAAATATACATTTGGATCATTATTTGAAATAATTTTTGATAGAAAAGATTCAGCCTTTAGTGAATGACAGACCTGCATGTTCCAGCACAACCTTTCATTTTGTTGCAGTGTTTCATCCTTTAGGAAAAGAAACAGTTCATGTTGCTGTCTGTATGTCATTGTGGTTGTGTGTGAGTAAGTGTGCAGGGTAGAGAGAGCTCAGGCAGTGGCTCAGTGTCTCCTAGAAATGACGTTTGAATACAACTAAACTGGAAGAGTAAATAGGTTTTGTAGGCGACGTAATGCGATATGCAGCCAAGCAGACTAACAGTGTCTGGACCTCTGTCGTGACAGATGAGTGGGACGTTCAGAAATCCTTCTATGAAGTGGTGCACAAATAATAAAACACTGACCAAACCCCTATTAGGTTGATATAAACATGAGGTGTGTGGGGTTGTAGATAAAAGAGCCAGTGGCTGTGAGCGTGGTCGGGTTTTTAGCGAGCCCTTCAGCTGAAGTGAGGAGGCAGATGACGAGCAGGCTACACGGCAGAAAGTGATAGTGGTTGTGACTCATTCAGTCGGAATAACATTTTAAGATGTTTAGATGTTTAGCAAACGATTATGTGACATTAAAAAAAAATGTTATAATGATTTTATAATCTGCTTGTAATTCATAACGGTGACGTATCGTAGTGGAGGCTGAAGATAAAGCGTGTGCTCGTGTAAAATCACAAATTCTTTATTTACAGATCCAGTTATTATTTTATCCACATGCATTTTTTTGTTTTCATTTGTGTTATCTCTGTGTTAGTATTTTTAATATTTGATGACGTGTGCTAAAGAAACGGCCTCCGAGGCTTTGCATGTCTGTGCGGTTTGCGCATTATTTAATTCCGGACACTTTCTGCTGCTGGCAGCGCTCGCATTTTATTGGACCTTGTGGTTTTATTAACACACCTGGACAGAAATAGTGAATGTGTCAGTTCGATTTTTAGGTTTTTATACTTGACCTGATACTTCAACGTTTTTGCCTCTTTTTTTTTTCTCCGCAGAGAGAGAGAGAGAGAGAGAGAGAGAGAGAGAGTCAGTGTGACTTCAAAGATCTGGCAGTTTGACGCGAACTGTCTGATCTTTTATTAGCAGCCTACTACACGCACATTTCTGGACGAGCACCAACGTTTAGAACCTCAGAGCTCTCCTTTATTAAACTCCTATCATCTTCTTTGTTTTTATTTCACTGGTAATTATACAGACTATTGCTAATAAAAGAGCCACTTAAAAGTTGAATTTACAACATATTGACAAATAAAAGCAAAAATTGCTCAGTGAAAATCTAAGCACGAGCAGGAAAATGACACATTTAAAAAAAAAAAGCGAGTTTAAATGAAGTCTATGAATAATATAAGTGAAAGCGGCAGCTGTCACAGAAAATCATTTAGCAAGTTTTGAATGATTGTGGAGCTCAGCCTCAGCCCGGTGCGGATCATCTGTCCATGTGAGATGACCGCGTTAAACTTCCCTCTGCAAAGTAAGAAACGCCAAATGAAAGCAAATGGTTGTTGTTTTCCCGCCTCTCGCGCTACACTGGATGGATGGTTTCCTAGTGGATTACAGAGTGTTTACCGACCTGAAGGCTGGTTTACCGCTCCAGAACTGACATATAGCTGAAAGCAAGGCGACACATTTCCATGTAGTTTGAAAACGATGAGTCGGGACAGGTGTAAATCCTGGAGATCTTCTTTCAGCCGTGAATACATGGACTGAATATGGACGAGCAGGCCCACATTCAACACTGTGGGAATATAACAGGTCGCTTCCACTGTGTCATCAGACCACACTCTGACACTCAGACTGACGCCTCCAAGTCAATCATCATTTTCACTATTCTCCAGACATTAAGCTGCACATTGTCCAAACAATCACTTGCCGCAGTAGTGAGTGGAGAAATATTATAAAATAATAATTAGTTCATGTCCAGCTCGGCCTGTGCTTGTGTTACTGAGGTTATTCCCGCCTAGAGCGCCTTCTCTTATTTTGTTTTTAAACGTTGTTTCTCACTTATTATTATTATCATTATTAATATTGGTATTATTATTAATATTATAAGTATCATTATTATTATTGTTGTTGGTGTTGTTGTTAAGTAAGAAACGTGAAGGCTACACTCTCTCGGTAGAGGGAGTTCGACAGTAATCCAAATAATCATTAATCCCTCATCTTTAAAGATACAACGTGTGAGCACATTTGTACATGTATATGTGGAAAAGGAAATCTGCATAAAAACAATATATTTGCTATAGTGTTTTTTAAATTATATTGATTTATTTTCAATTAGGCTAAATACTGTTTCTGGAACAGTTGTTGGCTGATGGAAACTGCAAGCTTTAACAATTAAACATGCAGAATCAAAATAGATTAAATACACTGACAATAATAATAATAATAATAATAATAATAATAATGAACATGATAAATAAATTAGGCTAATACATATGAGGTGGTTGCAGCATTAAACATTAAGAGCTATTTCCCTTTGGTTAATGCTGAAACATTAAATCTTATCAGGGCTGCATAATATGCCAAAAAAATAAAATCATTTTGCAATTATTTTGGCAGATATGTGATTTCAGTTAGAATGTTCTTTTTTTTCTTTTTCAATGATATAAATATAAAAATGATGATGATGTGATTTTTGTTGGAAACATCTGGAGGTTAGGATTTGTAGTCCGGGGCATCTCTGCGGAACCACAACACTTATGGTGCTAACAATGCACGACAATGTTGTTACATATTTTACCTTTATCAAAAAAAAACCCATATATTTCCATAATTGTGCAGCCCTAGTTCTGAGTGTTTGACGTGTTTTACAGCGAATAAATCCACATGAGCAGAACATTTTAGTTGAGTTAGAGAATATACCTGAACACCTGGGCCACTCTGGTTCAGTCTGATTTCTGTTCAGTCCTGTCGCTTTGAAACACCCAGCACATGACGTCTGGAGTACAGCAGCTTTATTTCCTTTCTCTTCTTCTCTTTCTTTCTTTTTTTTTTTTTTTAAATCAAAACACACTGTTGATGTGTCATGTTCCCATTTTGACTGTTGTATATTAATGCATATTCCAACACATCGTTACACTACAAACACACTCGTGCTACAAAGTGGAACATGAAAACCAACAGGTGCTCTCATGCGTGGTGAATGAATCTAGTTATTTGAACGTGGAATTATTTCTTCATCTGTAATTTTTCATTTGTGTTTTATAAAAAAAAATGTGAAGACAGAAAAGTAAAACTGTTTCCATGGTAACAAAGGCCACTGTCAATCGCTTATCTAGCTTTATTTTCTATCTCATAAAATACCGATATGAAAAAAGTTATAATGATGAATAAAATACAAATGTATGCGTCTGCAGGTGGAGATCCCTAAGACGACTTCATCATCATCACCTTCATTCTCATCGTTGTCCTCCTCATCAGCGGGCGACAGGAAGAGTAAAGGACGGACAGGGTGGCCTCAACATGTCTGGGCTCTGGAACTCAAACAGTAGCGCCTCCCCTCCCTCCCTCCCTCGCGCAGGTTAACAGCACTCCCTTGCTCCTCCGGCCTTGTCCTGCAGAAGAGTGATGGGACAGTACCGACCCGCTCTGATGAACTGTAATGGCTGCCATCATCGTATCTCTGGACCTTGAGGCTGTCAACTTCCCACAGAACAGTGGACGCTGTATAAACTTTTATAGCTGTGTTCACTTTTTTTTTGGAGTAGATTTATAACTCCCCCACCTTTCATCAGCAGAGACGCTTTCCGTGGCTTTGTGCTGTGTAAGGGTTTGACCTTGAACCCTGATTTCCTCTTTAAAGTTTACCTCGAGAAAAAAAAAACCCCACTAATCACAGATTCCATGCTCTTTTTTTTTTTTTGATTGAAGATTTTAATAGAAAAAACATTTAAAAACACAAAAAATAGAAATATTTACAGCTTCACCAAATATAGAAAAAAAAAATCCCAATCATCATTTCCCAATAATTCAAAATAGCCTATTTGATGTGAGTGGAAGGCTAATTTAAAATACAGTAAATGTCTGTGGACTTGAACTATATATATATGTACGTTAGAGACGGACCAGCTGGGTGGGGTCAGAGGGGTTAAAATAATATATTATCTGTAACATTTGACCTCGTGAATCAATAGGATCCACTGTTACATTCATCACACATCCAACTTAACCAGCTTTGCTCAAGTTACTCTCCCTGCCTCTGCTCTCCTTTCAGGGAGCTGACAGTCTAATGAAATAGGTGCCATTTAGTGGATGGGATGTATGCTGATCTAAGAGTGGTCCATGGGCTCTTAGGTTCCAACACGTGTACCCTGCCTCTGAGAAAAGTAGTTCCTGCCACTGCTGGAGTGTGAACGGAGAGCGGCAGAGTCTCTCTTCCTATTGAGGGGAAAACAGAGTTGGGGACGTGCAAAACCATTTCTCTCTCTCTCTCTTTCTCTCTCTCTCTCTGTCTCTCTCTCTCTCTCCCTCTCTCCCTCTACTCAAATACTCAAAACAACCCAGCCCCCCCCCCCCCCCCCCCCCCCC
>NW_019525549.1:94606-115248 GCF_002814215.2 Seriola lalandi dorsalis | reverse complement strand
AACCCCCACATACTCACACACACACGGGGTGTTGACATGCGCTCTGATTTATTTAATGGAATATATTATGTGCAATGTGGCCAAAGACCAAAACAGACTGACAACAGACATTTACTGAGTTTCATTGAACAACAAGGTTTATGGGTTTATGGTTCCATCTCTCTCTCTCTCTGTCTCTCTCTCTCTCTCTCTCTCTCTCTCCCTCTCTCTCTCTCTCTGTCTTTTCTCTTGCAACTTTGAATTGTAAATGTAGTGACGTCACAGTGATGATGAAGTGTCCATGTTGTGGTGTGGAAAATATAGTGGGAGTCTAAATAATACTTAATGTGGGATGTAAACATTGTCATGAATTGAATAAACCACCACCTGGTTACATGCTAGTTGATGCAAACTGGGTTGATTTCTTACTTTAAGTCGGTCGTGCAGTTTTCTGTTCACATTCATTTAGGTTTGAGAATGACTCAGAAATCAGCAGGTTATGTTATCCACAGCAACTTCATGAGCATTTAGGAGGTAAAACACTTCTCTGTCAGTTTTGTGCTGATCCGGATGTAAATAGAACTCTCAGTTTTTAAGCTGAAAAGAAATACTTTCAAGTCGCAACAAAAACTGACACTAGATTTAAAACTGAATTTTCGACAGCCGCACAAAAAATAAATCATAGTCTACATATCGAAAGGACAAACATATTTTTAGTTGTCATATTTTATAGGACATTATTGGTGTGATTTAGATTATCCTTCGTTGTCTCCTTGTGATTTCCACATTCACCACTTTTTAAAAGGCCATATTAAATTTAAGTTATATTCACAAATTAAATTCAAGAATTTGACTCAATGACAAAAAATATTTACTTTCTAATATAACAGTTGCTGTATTAGAAACTGACAATAACTGAAAAAATGATTTGTAATACACAGACCCAAGATGACTAATCATAAACTCAGCAGTGGATGACCTTCAGCAGATATGGCTCTCAGTCCGTGAGCACTGATGTTGTATTTGTGTGAATGTTAAATGTGAATTACTCTGAACAGCAGGTGGATTTGTCGCTGTTTTTTTCCGCCTGTGGTGACACACTTCTGTGATCTGTGACACCAGCAAGAAAATATGAGAGTCAAACATTCTCACATCCCGTTGAATAATGATCAGGAGGCCGGAGCGAAAGGGTCATGGTTTCAATCTTATCGGTTTTTCTGTTAAAATATCTGAAATATGTCACAGCGTGGGTTGAACTCGTCCCATCACTTTGCTCTATCTAAATGACGGCTGCCATTAAAGCCTTTCTATTTTTACAAACAATAGGCCGAGATCCCTGTCGGTCCTGCAGAGGCTTCATCATGTTTCTGTGGCAAACCTTTGTGGCGCCTTTACTGTGGCACGTTGGGCGACCCACTGCGGCTGATGTGCGAGTCCTCAAAAATGTTAACAGTCATGTGGAGAGTCTTCATGGTCAAACTGAGCTTCTTCATTTATTCTGCTACATTTCTCTGGTGCCGGCAGGGTTAGTTGTTGAGAAGACCATGAAGGAAATACTAGGGAATCTTCTTGTTTATAGCAATGCTGGTTGTTCCTATCACTAAGCACTGCCTAATTGTATACAATATATCGATAACTCATAAACTTAATGTGGAGAACGATGATTCACTACATACACACTGTTTTCCACCAATGTAAAGTGAGTATATTTGCAGCTCTAGTTATAAATGGATGTGTATTTAGCATGATTTATGAATTAAATATAAGTTTCTACGTCCTGAGAAAATAAAAATTCCATATACTTTGATTTGTTTTATATTTGTGGCAAATAAATGATCCAAAACTTGTACCAGTCAAACACAAAAACAAATAACTGCCCGACTATGATTTTTGTCATGTTAACAGCAGGAACACCGGCACGCTTTCAGACAACCCCATAGAACAGTTATTGACATGCTGCGTGCTCTTAACATTACCAAGGTATCTGATGGAGCTGTCAATCAGCTGTCCATTGATCAGGCCTTATCTGGCATCCAGGTCGGTATGCTGATAGGAGACGGGGAAAAAGAGCTTGAGAGGATAAGTCTCGTTCTGACAAAGACTAGCACGAGATGTAATGGCCTGAGTCTGGCCTCGGGTGAAGACAGGAGTGCAGATAATTAGTGAGAGAGCTGGCGTCAGACAGAGATGACCTCACAATGACCGGGACACAAACCTGCACACGCACACACACACACACACACACACACACACACACACATAAATACCCATGCACCTACCAAAAAGTGGAGTGGAAATAACAATCAGCCCGGGACTTTAGACCTGGACTGGCCCATCGAAACCCTTACAGCCCCTGTAATAAACAAAGGTTAAATTAACCATGATGCTTTGCTTTGTATAACAATACATGAAACAGAAGCATCAGCACATGATTATATTTGTATAATTTCATAATGTTGTTACAAAACATTACATGTTGTTATAATAATAATAATAATATAATAATGATTATATGATGATTATATTGCTCATATATTTCATATTACAGTCCACAACTACAACAACAAAGTAGCTACAGTGTGAAAAATGACCATATAACTGAGTCAACAGTACATTGGATGTCTCTGTAATAAAATTCTGTATGTTGGAGGTAATCACAGAATTTCTAGTGAAACCAGAAAACAACACAACGTATATTAAATAAACTCAGCAGGTTGTTTTCTGCTGCTTTAAAACTTGACTTGTGTTTGTACTGGACTCACTGGGAGCTGTGGTTCTGCTGTCTGCACTCACTGCATAGTGTAGTCAGCTCGGGAGGGAGATGGTGGCCACAGTGGGACATGCAACCTGCCCGACTGGGCTGATCAACATCCATAAAGTAATATCTATATCTCGATCTCTCCATCTCTCGCTATTTTCTCCACCCCTCTCTGACACTTGATATTTTGGACATTAGCATTAGCAGGCAGGGACAGATGGAATAAAGTAGTGTCCACACACAGAGCCTCACGTCTCATAGCCAAAGATAACATCTCCAACAAACACAAACTGAGAGCTCAGATCAGCTGAGTCTGTTTTTCAGCCTTTCCCTTCACTACGACATCAGCTGCGTCCAGTGAAACTGTAGCAGGTCCATAAATTAATTATTGGATAATTCAAATTCAAATTGCATTTATCAGAATTTTTTTTTATCCAGCTCTATTATCAAACAAATACACTGACCTAAATGCAAACAATGCACATATAATGAATTATTATGGTCAACTCTTGAATGTTAAATCAGGTACTGACTGAAGCTTCAGTGGAGCCACAAAAGGAAAGTGAAACTGCAACTTTTTTACAACTTGTTTGGACCAATTTTTGGTCGTGCACATGCCACTTGCATCAAATGTAAGGATGGAAAGAATTTGACAGGATTGATAAATCCGTTACTGAGCTACAGTGGCACAGTACAGTACAGTCATACACTCATTTTTGACACCTTGCCTGGGCATATCATCAGTAATGTATCCTGAGGTTATTGGGGTGTGTTGGGTATTTCACCATCAGACTAGTCCAGGCAACCGAGCTGAGGCTGTGTACAGCCTGCATATTGCGGATATGATGCTGAGGCTACGTCCACACTGCCACGTTTTCATTTTGAAACATAATCAATCTTCATCCAGACGACCGTTTCAGCTCCATATCAGAAATGCTCTCTGTTCACACTAACACACCTGGAAACACATACATACGTGAGCATTCACGTGCACTGAGCATGTGCGAGCTGGTGTAAACAGGAAGCAAGCTGGCTACTCTGCAGTTGGTTAGTCACACAAAATACTACAAAGGAGGAAAAGCAAAGACAGTTGTTGCATTAAAATGCAGAATTTAACTAAACAACAGCTGCTGGCAAAGACAACACGGTCAGTAACACTGTAATTCATTATCATGTTGTATTCACCACTGGTAGTCAAGGCGGATAAGAGCCAATCAGGAGAGACCAAGGGTGTCTACATCATAATTTCCAAAGATTTCAGTTTTCTGTTTGTCCATACTACAACACAACCGCAGAGTTTTCAAACTAAAACACAACCCCAAAGTTTTCAAAATAAGACCAGCAGTGTTTCCAAAAGTCTCTGTTTTTGGAGTTTTAAAACTCCAGAGTCGTGTTGAAGGCAGGATTAAATGTAGGAA
Organism: Seriola lalandi dorsalis; assembly: GCF_002814215.2. Lineage (NCBI taxonomy): Eukaryota > Metazoa > Chordata > Actinopteri > Carangiformes > Carangidae > Seriola > Seriola lalandi. The sequence goes on along the minus strand of NW_019525549.1, from coordinate 111,093 downwards.
AAGAAATTGCGTTTATAAACAAACAAAAGTAATGTGGACGTAGCCTGAGTGCAATGTAGGCAATGGCCCTGCAAAGACTCAGCAAATAACCTCCATCAGAAAGTACCATGTTCAAAACCTTCATCTATAGGAGTGTCAGAGCTCAATCATCGGATTCCAATGGGCTTGAGCAATGGGATGAGGGTCTGACGGCCCACACTACTTCTGGGTGTTGGGCTTCTGTGCTTTTCAGCCAATAGCTAGTGAGTTCTATAATGGTCTTGAACCCTTTCCTGACAAAGAGTCCTTGATGGATTATCCACCAAGCCTTGTAGTAAAAAATGAAAGGATAGGGAGGAAATCAAATATGGCCAGCAGCAGACACATGATGCAGTGTGGTTTGCCTTCTTGCTCCTATTATGTTCACTTGCTTTGTTGCTTCATCTGTAAGTGCTGGTTCTGTCCTCCTAAATGGCTGCTCTCACCTCACTTCAGCCTTTTCAGACCTCTGTTGTCCTGAGGGGGTTGCAAACATTCCTCATCTGCTCTTTTCTTGGTCACCACCTTCATCGGGACTCCATATTTTAGCCTTGACTCCAAATTCTAAAGATGGACCAACTAAAGGCAGCACTGAAAATGTTTGGAAACATGACACAGCACCTTCTTTGGGCCAATCAATGACAATGATACAACAACTCCTCCAACCTGAACAACCATCAACCCTCTGATACCACCCATAGCAGCGCCCCTACGGGTTGTCATGGTTTCCATAATAAACATACGGAATGTACCGAAAGCAGCATACCTACCTCCGTCGCCATGGTTACTATAATAACGATCATGGCTTGGTTAGGTTTAGGAAAAGATGGTGATTTGAGTTAAAATGTCGACATTTGACAATCTTTGTTGTCATGGTTACACTAACTACAACAAACAGTCATGGATAATAGAAACAATATAAACAGCTAGTTTCACATGGGAATCAAACACCGCTCTCCTGTGTCGTATTCATCCATCCACCACAACCTCCTCCTGACGTGGACTTTGTCTCTCTTTATACTACGTCACTGCACTTTCCCCTTTGCTCCCGTCATAATTACTACGACCACTAGATGTCGCCTAGCAACGAAATCTAACAATGGGTCAGAAAAACCTGCTGATGACCTATGGGCTCGTTGATCACGGAAGGAAAGTCTCCAGTGATAGGCTGTGACTAGTTGGTCGTGTCATCACAGCAGAATGCTGAGTGACTGGTGGAGTCATGGTGACAGCTGCCTGGAACTGGTCCGAGTTTCTGTTTTTTGCTATTGAAAACGAAACTGTTGAAAAATCCCAGGCGAACATCTTCCTCCCCAAGAGTCCATTTAATCTTTGCCTCCTTTGATCATGCAAATGAACGGAAATAGCAGAAAATCATTCTGTATCAAATTGATCAAATAAATAAAAAACTACTACTGCATCACAGTGGAGGAAACAAAATACCTTATCCTTGTTTGCAAGGCCAGGAAAGAGCCTGACTGCACTATGATGTTTTATTCATCTTTCTAAACCTTTACATTCAGAATCAGTTTCTCAGTGTTGAAAAAAACACAGTTATGAACCAATAAGGTTTAAAATAATGGAGGAATATGTTGTGTTACACACAGCTTCAACACTGTAAACAGTTAATGGTTGCCATTAAAATGTTCATTCTTCTCTGCTCTCTGGTTGAAATGATTCTAAATGACCACTCATTGCGGGGGCCATTTGCAGACCTCTTGGACCCAGAAACTGCAGGTTCCTGGGCCTCTAATGGAGAACAAATGCCACAAATCAAACCAACAAACTTTTACATATTTCATATTTTGATATCAGACCAGGAGCTTCCCCTATGACCTGAGCCACGTGCTGTGAGTGCCTAAATATAACCCTAAAAAAGTTTAATAATGCTGTAGTCACTACAAGTGTATACTGCAAGATGTTTTGCATACCTGTGCACATTTTTACTGATCCATTCATTATCAACGTATGTGCAGCTTGCCAAAACACCGAAATGAACAACACAACCTGATTATGTGAGTAGGAAAAGTAATCCAGTAGTTACTACTAAAACACACTGAGACATCATATAAAGCATTCAACAATACATACTAGTATCTAGGTTTATACCAACAACCCCCCTCAACACACGCACACACATACACACTTATACACACACACACACACACACGCACATCACAGACACCCCCACACACACACTTATCTCCCTTCATGTCTCCTTTCTGTCTGTCTGGCGGCCTCTAAGTGCAGTCGACTGGTGAACATGATAGATGACTACGGCTGGAATACAATTTTTCCCTGCGATAATACCAAAACATCTGGCAGCCATTACTTCATGCAGACCCCTCCCTTTCTCCCTTCCTTCTCCTCCTCCTTTTTCCTCTCCCACTTCCCGATCATTATGTGCTGTTGTGTTTCCCCTCCACCAGGGGGCCCCATTTCTCCCAAGTGGCCTGGGCTGTTTTTTTTCTTTGAAGGTCCATTTTGGCCTTAAAAAACAAAGATAAGAATGATTCTTAAATGAGGAGAATAACTACGGATGATGTGTCACTGACTACATTAGTGACTATAAACTAATGCAGTCAGTTTACAGTAGTAAGCTACCTCTGGAACAGATTTTTGGTTGCTACTGTGGAACATTATTAGCCACAACAGTGAACATGGTGGGCGAATGCTGTGAATCCGGAGCACATACACCAATTACAAAAATGTGTGATTGTGTTTGTAACTTGAAAAAGCATTATGTTGAAGGCCGAATGGAAAAAGAGGCAGAGAGGGAGAAGAAAAGAGAGGTGGAGGAAAGAGGAAAGCAGAGAAGAGGGTGGGCCCTTGGCAGCCTTTGAAACAACCCACCAGGTCACTCCATTCACCCCATAACTGCTATGCTGCTATGACACAACGCTTTACACACACACACACACACACACACACACACACATGGACACATACACACACACATACACACACACACACACACACACACACACACACACACAGACAGAGAGAGAGAGAGAGAGAGAGAGGGAGAGATAGGGCTTTCCATCAAAAGACTATGACAAAATGTTTTTTCTTCTTCTAATCAGCCCTTGCCATGAGGGGGAAGTATTGGATTCATTATCAGCCAAACCAAAGACAGCAAGCCCATTGTTCTCTTTTTATAGATGGTTGGAAAAAAGAGAAAAGAGAAAAAGAAAGAACCAGGAAATAGAGAAAAAAAATGATCTGGAGAATTTATAGCTTCTTACCATATGGAACCTTCTTTCAATTAAGCCTGTGGAGAGCAATCAACAGCACAGCATGTCTTCAGCCCATGGCTGGGGACACAACATGGGTCACACTGCTTTTCCAGCGCCATGCCCGCACAATGAAAACAAAGTACTGGAGTCCTTTACTCTTTTTTTCTTTGTGTTCATGTTTCATTGTTCTGAATTCTGTGCTTAGTTGTGAGTTTAGTTCAAACGTATACAGCCGAGCTGCCACAGGCCGCTCCGACGTTTTTTTGTTTCGTTCTGTTTACATGCAAACAAATATTTACACATCTTCAGGATGCATTTATGAACACATCATGGGTAGGGCAGAAATGATTAGTCAATTAGTTGATTAGTCAATCCACAGCAAATTCATAGTGACCATTTTGTTAATTGCTTAATCATTCATGTATTCAAAAATACATTCACTGATTCCAGGATCTGATTTTATATCATTGCACAGGAATATCTGATTGGACAAAACAAGTTATTTAAAGATGCCATCTTAGGCTTGTAGAAAAAAAATGGTGGACACTGTTTCACAATTTTTTGACCTGGGGCTGGGTTCACTAAGATATTTCAGACTGGTTTGTAGTGTTGGACCAGTCTAATGTAAGTCAGACTGTTTCATAAAAATAACATTAGACACCTTACCCCCAGGCTAACTCAGGTCTGAGACCCAACAACAAAAAACAGGAAAGCATGGCGCATAATTTGAGCAATGAGAAGGGAAACCAGAAATCAGATTTATCTCTTCACTGAATTTCCAAAGTGAAACATCCAGTAACTGCTGAATTCTTCCAAAAGACAAATATTTTCTGCTGGGGTGGATGTTGGTCCTCGGTTGGCCATTTTTTTTTTATTTTGAAAAAAGTCTTAATTTACCCAGAATTCATTGTACCACAGTCTGGCTGAAGATAGTCAAGAACTAAACTGCTTTCTGCAACAAATGAACTTAGACTCAGTCAATCTGAATGATTCATTGATTAATTGTAACAATAACTGTCAGAAGAGTAGATCATCAAAATAACCTTTTGTCGCAGCTTTAATTTATGACTAACAGACCATGAGGGTAAAAACGTTTGATCTAGTATTTTGATTGTTTTTTTTTTTTTTTTGTTAATTGCTAAGCTTCTGGTGTATATGAAACAACAGCAGTAAGATGTGTCATCAGTCTATGTACAACCAGCAATACAAGCTAACCTGTCACATTATTGAGCTAAGTGACATACAGTGCAGCAAACTCTGAAAGAAAGACCTCATTGTTAATGACTCTGTGTCGGGCCTGAAGATAACAATGACAAGTTTCCTAAAGTCTGAAGTTGATTATGTGAAACTCAAGTGTCACTTTTCCTTGCACTGACACTTTGTCAGCTATTCTAATTTTTATTGTTCTTATTTAGTTTTTGAATCTGTATCATACCAAACTAATTAGGTCTGAATCCCACATGGGATTACAAGAGACTGTTGTTTATCACACATAAAGAATATGACATGCATCAAATGTAAAACCAAAAGAAAGAAAAGCTTGTTATGACATTATACTGCCAAACAATATATTCATACTGTACGTATGATATGTACAAAATCAATGTCTGCTTTCATTAAAGTTGTACACCATTCTCAATAAAAAGACAACACAACATGGGACTATTTTCTGTATCATAAAGTACATAATGTAATAAAATGCCAGCTCTCAGTCAGGAAAGTACTTTGTATATATATATGTATTTATATTTTTATTCTTAAATGTATGCACTTTTGGTTTAGTCCATGTATCATCAGCCCACAGCTCTTCACTTGGCTAAAAAAGATTCTCTTAATAAATGAATATATTGATTTTTTACTATTAAAAAGTCTTACTAAACTTTTACTCGTACTTGTACTTTTTTCACCCAAATAAATATATTTCTTGTCAGCATGCCTTCTGCCATATCAAGTAACTGATTCCATGGATGCACCAGCAAATGTCTTAATATCTTGCAGCAAACCGCACAGTTTTGACTGCTTTATTAATTTTTGTATATTTCTGGCTAAGTGTTGTGACATTGCTAATGCCACCAATGATTTATGATTTATGATTTATTCGTATTAATACACAACGACTCCGACTTCTCTTCCTGATCATGTGACGTACAGTTCTGGAACCATATTTTTAAGCTTACATCATCACTGTCACATGAGCGCCAACATGTGTTAATGAACCTGGCTTCCATTCACTCATTCTGGGTCACAGCCCGGAACACAGCAGAGCAGTTTAAAAGGTTTCCATGCTCTGTATCAGCTGCACAGGTCAGCAGGGTCACAGTCTCTCCTTCCAAACAATACACACAACAGATGACCCTGCTCTCCCTCCCACTCTGACCAGCACTGCTCTGACTTTCCTTTACTGGGACGTCTGGATTGAAATAAATACAGGCTACAGTTAAGACGTATAGTGAGTCTCACAAATATTTTAGAACCATGGAATCATATGAATATGATTCATATAAAATTGACTTAAATGAAAACATTATCTGTCTGTAATGTTTCCACTTGTACGTCTTATTATTTGAATTTTCATTTTACAGACTTAGCTATGACGTTTGTGATAATTAAATGTGAAAAAGATGTTAGTAACACACATTTCTGCATGTTTTGTAATTATCTGTGCAAAAATACTTTTAACACATTTTATATGGATCTGCCCCTACACTTGCAAAGAGTCATGTAAGAAATGAACCAGATTAAAATCTAAGCAGCTTTCATTTCAGCTTCTGTAGCACTGATAAACATCTCCAGTCTGAAGTTGGAAATAGTCATCTGTAATTTAACTGCTATTTTTGATTCTCACCTTCCATTTCACGGTCACAGAGCACAATCTTGTTTAATTCAGGCAAATTGACCAAGTCAGAAGTAGTGGAAATAAAAATGCAACTAAAATCATTTCAGTTTTATTTGTATAGCGACAAATCACAACATACATGATCTTTAAAGCACTTTACAGGATAAGGTTACTTACTTTATTATAAGAGAAACCCAACAGTTCCCACAATGAGCAGCACTTGGTGACGGGGGGGTGGGGGTGGGGGGGGTGGAGAGAGACCTCCAACAGTACCAGACTCAGGTATGATTAAACCCGCCGCGCTGTCGTCCATCTTCACTGGCTCCCTCTGAGTTTTAGTTTAACTTGATCTGAACTCCACCACGCTCTTCTGACCCACAACACAGCCACAGATCATCCGGCAGCTTCTCTAGTTCTTCCTATAACTTTTAAAACTCAGTTTTACATGAAGGCATCCGTCACGTCAAGTCAGCTAGTAACTGTACTGACTCGTGGGTTTTTCTACAACAGGTCTGCCAGCTCCATCAGCAAGGACTCACACTTTAAAATGTCTGGGTGACAGATTTGACTTGACTCTAAGTCTTGGCTCCATGCGGGTCAGATCATAAAACTCAATGATTTAAATCTCATCTAAAAACCCGTAGCATTTTACTGTTTCTTTTGCTTTCCTTCTATATCTATTCAAATATTATTTATTTTCTTTCATCTGACAAATTCACATTTTTCTATTTCTATTTTTCTATTGTAACTAATTGTGAAGCATTACAAAACTTTTACTCACTTATTACTTACTACTGTATGTTTGTCCTTTGCTTTTTTTTTTCAAGTTAGTTTTCTGTTTTCACAATATTCTCGTTTGCTGTTCCATTGTGGTTAAATTCAAATTTTGATTGGTTGAGTTTTGGTTGTAATCAAATATTATATTAGGATTTTCTGACATCTCAGACTTCCAGATCAGCTACTTAAATTGCACTTATGTGTCACTGTTAAGGGAATCCAAATGCGCCTGGCATTAGTGTGAAGCAAAACAAAAAACACCACAGGTTTTTGATTCCTACATAGAAGGCTTGCTCTCTGTTGTAAAATATCTAGATGACCATTTTTCGTTTTAAATCAAATATTCATCACGTATGAAAAGCATCCTCTGCAGCCGGGCCTGTGTAACTTCTGTTCAGGCCTCATTCTCAGAAAGTTTTGACAGTTTTTTTCTGAGTATTTTTCCCATTTTAATAGAGATTTTACGAGAAGTTACATTTGTGATAAGATCTTTTTATAAGCCTACAACATTTTCTTTTTACCGACCTGAAATGAAAGATGATTCCAGATGGGTTTTTGGCTTAAATCAGGCCCCTAATGGAAAACCTGATGTCAGTTCACGGAGGAGTCTGTTTCTGTTTGAAATCCATAATGTCACTACTCATGAATGTAAGTAGGTATAATAAGCAGTTATTTATAATGTATAGGTTAATAGAATGGAATCGATTTCATTAATCTGTCATGCAGTAGGTATGTGTGTGTGTGTGTGTGTGTGTGTGTGTGTGTGTGTGTGTGTGTGTGTGTTAGGGTTAGGGGAATAATGATAAAGATCCAGGAGACTAATATAAGTCAAAGAATGAATCTGAAGTGATGGATACATAAGAGTGTATTTATGTAAACACACACACACACACACACACACCAATGATCCTGAAAAATGCTTCCGTAACTTAAAATAACACCTCAAATATCACTTTCTTTTCCATCATTATGATTACTAATAGTCGTAATAGTAGCAGTGGTGATGGTGTTAACAGCAGCAGACTGTCCAAATTAACATGCAAGCAGCACCACCTGACAGTGATACCTGATAACCTGATATGATATTTCATATTTTGGATTTCTAACAGCTGACAGTTTTACAACACAACACACAGGGATTATTCATTCTTTGTAAATCTGAAAAATCCTTCACCATTTTATATCTTATTTATATTTTAAGCCTGTTTAAGCCTAAAGAAAACTGTCTGTACATATCACATCACATCTAAAGAGAAATATATTGTGCTGGAGGTTTACATTAAAATTTTTATAAGAGTTAAATTTTAAAATATCAAATGATTCCTCCATATACTATACATGCAAATTCAACTAATAGCAACTGTCTTGCCTTTTATCTGAGTCTTTTCCCATGTATTCTTGTATATAATTGTTCATTTATTAATATTGATTCAAATAATCTCATCGTCACCACTAAACGTGGCACCATTGTTGAAAGAGTCAAGCTATACAAATGTCTTGGTATTGGGATTTAGAAGTTGTCCTCTAAGAATCATATATCGAACCTGGTGAGTAAATCAAGGCTTTTTCTCTTCTATAGGAATAAATCCTGCTTCCTGTTGCTCTGTAGAGAAACTCAACACAATGCTTTTATCAGTTTTAGATCATGACCTTGTACAGTCTCTTGTTCAGTCTTCGGCTGCAACTCTAAATCCCCTTGATGCTGTCGACCACTCTGCTCTTCGGTTCATCACTACTGATGCTTATAACCCTGGTCATTGCCTCCTGGGGTTGGATGGTCCTCTCTGTCTCTGAGAGGCCTGATTTGTATGTGTATTTGTTTAATTACAAAGCCCTTCTTGAAAAACTGCCTTCATATCTTACAGCCATATTAGTCTGGTCCACTGGACCACATGACACCAGGACTAGTGACTGGCTCACGGCCCCATGTCGCTCCAGTGGAAGAACGGCTCTTGGCTTCTGTGCTCCGTCCGCCTGAACTCACTACAAAACTTTAAAAATGAATTTGTTTGTGTCATTTTAGATTCTTAATCTCTAACCTTTGATTTCTGTTTGTACCTGTTTTAATTGATTCTAGGGTCCGAGCACCAAAGGGTGCCTATTGAAACCTTGCTGATTGTTAATTATATTTATATGTTTGTTTTAATAGATGTTCTTAATTGGTATTTTTATCTACTCTACATCATTGTAAATGAAGGCTTTACCCTCGATGATTTTTGAGTTTAAATAAAGAGTTTAAAGAAACATATATTTCTTGATAATTCTTGATATATATTTTTATTATATTCTTGCTCTGCATGTTTTAATCTTTAATTTTATTTTTTTTTTTAAATTCTGGTTGTATTCCTTTCTTTTGTATACCAGCCCAGCAAACACGGGTGGTGTTGTACTGGTGTGCATTATATTGACATGTTTCTAAAATGGTGCTGCCCTCATGTATAAAGGTGGGGTGGACTTTCAGCATAATTCAATACAGTATAACACCATCACACAGTATCACCTCAATAATAATCACAACAAAAACTTAACATTTCTAAGGCCTTGTGAAAGTAGAGTGAATGGCAGAGCTGTTGTATCTGATTGCATTGGATTGATCAGGTGTAACTAATAAAGTAGACAGCAAAAAGATGATGACATAAACAAATGTAACTTCAAATTATTGTTAGATTTTTTCAGCATCTTGAGATCTGAGCAGTGGTGGTAGACTCTTGTGTTTGACTCATAGACTGTATATGAATACATGGACTTATATTCATTTCCTAGAGACTTACTCTAACCGAGGGGTGGGCAGTAACTAAATAAATTTACTTGAATACTTGAGTATATTTTTCAGTATATTGAGTTTATTTTTTAGAAACTTCTGACTTTTCTAAGAACTACACTTAAAGGCAAATATTGTACTTTTAACTCCACTACATTTCTATGAAGTACTCTTACTTTGAAGCAGAGCTTTTAGTCAGTGGGACGAATTTTCTGTGTTCATCACAGGAGAAAAACCAATTACTGTCAGTCATGTGTGAACCTGTCAGTGTCCTAACGATGGCGACGTTAGAGAAAGATGAGGCAGAAGATTCTTCACCAGAAACCTGATCTGATCTGAGGTCTGTGTTTGAAGGTTTACAAATAAAGAAAGATTCATTTACTTATCTTTGCTGTGTTTACCACGGCCAGACTTCATCACTGAGTACAGGTTCTACAGGTTCTACAGGTTCTACAGTCAGTCAGTCAGTCAGTCAGTCAGTCAGTCAGTCAGTCAGTCAGCCGCTTTACAGTCATTAGGTTTTGTAAATGTGGAACAATACAATGTGTTGACATGATATTGGCGTGATAATCGATCTGGAGGATCTGTACTGTGACTCCAGTGATGAGCTGAGGACTTTGTCCACCTCTGCCTAACCTTAACTTAACTTTAAAACATAATGAGACTATGTGAACAGATTTAGGGCCCCACAGTGTGAGAAATATCAGCACCACACACACACACAGAGAGAGAGAGAGAGAGAAAGAGAGAGAGAGAGAGAGAGAGAGATACACACACCTTTTGTTAACATAAATAAATGAATGATAAAATAAGAATCCAATATAAAATAAAAGATATCACTACAACAGAAATGTTCACCTCCGTGTACCCAGGTTTTAATTGTAAAATAAAACAGCTTCAATTAATTTAAATAATCTTTGAAAACACAGTTATGACATGAATCCATTTCCACCTTTCACTCTCTTCTCTCCTCCTCTGTCTCTCTTTTATTCTCTTTTGATTTACTGCAGTGTGAGCAGGTCAGTCACGCTGGCAGTTTATTGGTCATTAGATGCAATGTTGGCAGGTCTCACACCTCTTAATCCTGGGTGGCCTTCTCCCTACCTTGGCCTCAATCAAAATCAAACCCAGGAGTTTGTCTGAGGGGAAAACACATCTTATCTGCTCTAGTTCAATCATTTCTACCTTGTTTTTTAATCAAATAATTTTGTTCAGACAAAATTGCTTTTTTAGTCTTGTGTTCATTTACACTACTTTTCCTAAACAAAAAAGTGTAATACATTAATTTATTATAAACCACAAGATGAATAAATGACCCCCCCCCCCCAATAGAGAACAGAGCCCTTAGTAAAGGCTGACAGAGACAATCCTGAGAAGCATATTTAGCATATTTAGCACATTTTTAATCACAATATTAATGATGAATATCTTTAAATAAATTCTGTTGTAACCCTTCATGTATACACAGATTGCTCAGCAACTCCCATCATCTATTTCTTCATGTGAAATTGCATGGATATTAGTCACTTTAAATGACACCTCTTGAACAATTCAAAGACTAAATCGTGTAAGTGTAATGCACTTGCAAAATGCCTTTCATTTCTTTGTTTTAATGTTTTTTCCTCTTCTCTTTATTTTATTTTTAATCTCATGAGACCATGTTGATTACAGAAAAGTAAAACAAAAAATTAAAATTGATATTACAGACCCGTGGAAAGTTTTACTAATGTTAATCACACAGTACCTGACAACTGACCTGTTTTCATGGGTTTCAGGCTATTAACTCATATAATGACTTTTTATATAGTAATGTTCTATAACTAATTTTAATGCAAAAATTGAGAGAGAAAAACACAAGGGCAGTACCGACTTTTCCCAGAGCCTGATGGTGCTGACGGCAAAACTTCAGTCACCTTAAGCATTTATCCTGGATTTGAGAACAACAGAGGATTTCTGTTTGGCTCCTGTTTGTGGATCAAGAGGACAGATGAAATAAAGTGAAATAAATAAAGTGAAATAAATATAGCCACGCATAGCAGTGATCAACTTGCTAGCGGCTCACAGTGCTGGACTTTATGTCACTGCATGGAAATAACACCCATCCTGTTGATTCACTCATTGTCATGCTTTCACCTGAAAGGAAATTTAAACACCCTCGAGTCTGTGACACTCGTCTAACACACTTGATCTGGAAATGAGACTGTTGTAAAGAGATACAAGCTATCCAGCAACATCAGTAACTAACATCCCCCAGAACACACACACACACTCCCAGCTTGCTGTAAATCCTGAGACCACCCGGGTCTGAGCAGACCACCAGTCTACTGCTGCATGTTTTTGATCACCAGGTCTGGGAACATGCATAAAACCTGGTAAAAGGTGAACACACACACATATGCATGGCCATAACACTGTCACACACAGCTACACACAGGCACACACATGGTCAATAATGTAGCCCTGGGTTTTATGTTTTTATTTATGTCCGGCTGTGAGTGCATTTGTGTGTGTGTGTGTGTGTGTGTGTGTGTGTGTATGTGTGTGTGTGTGTGTGTGTCTGTGTGTGTTTGTGTGCGTGCGTGCGTGCGTGCGTGCGTGCGTGCGTGCGTGCGTGCGTGCGTGCATGTGTGCGTGTGTGTCTGCATGTGTGTGTGTGCCCAAAACCATTAAGGCTGTGTGTGACATGATGAGAACTAATGGGCTGACTGATAGAGGCACACACAGTGGGAGAGTGAGTGTGTGGATGGGGATTAACATGGGGGACACCAGAAACACATCCAGGACTAATTAGAGTTCACTTGGTACAGGATGTAAGCCAATGCTGAGAGTTTTGTATTGAAGCTGCTACTGAAAATGTCATTAATTTGGTGCAACAGCAAACTCAACTAGCACAAGTAGCCATTTACATTTGAGCAAAACGCTGTGTATTGAGACATGTAAAGAAAGAAATCATTTCAGATGGAATGAGGAAGGCAAAAGGAGGAAATGAAAAAGAAAAATATTAAGGGCAGTAAAAGTAGAACAGAAGAAAAGAAAGGAAATGAAAGAATTCAAGTAAGCACGGAAAAAGGAAAGATAGAAGGAAGAAACACGGACAACAAGAAAGAACACAATGAAAGAGAGAAGGAAATAAAGAAGGTAAGTAAGCAGTAGTAGTAAGTAAAGAGAAAATTAAACAAGGAAGGATGTTAGAAAAGAAGAAAGGAAAGGAAAAATGAATATACTAAAGTGATAAGGCAAAGTAGCCAGGAAAGAAATTAGGGAAGGAAAAAAGGGGGAAAAAAAGAAAGGATGAAATAAGGAAGTATAAGTATAAGGAGTATCATATCCTGTTAGACAGCCTTATGCTCTAGACCAACAATATGGGCAACGCCACCATTTAGCCTTAAAAGAAATAACCCATATAATAAATCTCCCAAAGGTTTAATTTGGTGATTCTAACGCTTTTCACAATGCTGCAGGCTATGGGCCAGACTGAGGGAGCATGTACAACATCACATCCGCTCAACCCGGCCAGGAACCCACTGCACCCTGGTGGATTTTGCTACATGGCTCCAGGGTGAAGCAGTGTGTCAGTCTGCCGCAACTCAAGTAAGACAACTGACTCTCGACTTCATGCAAACCAGGAGATCAGTGCTGAGGTCAGCTCCTACAGTGGACCACCATACTGCATAGTACTAACACCAACTCCCTTTCAGCCTTTTGGAAAGCTAGGGACCAAACCCAAAGCATGCCAATACTGCAACTCACCTGATCATTGAATAATTAAATGCTAAGAGCTGAAGGATCTGAGCACAGAGAATGTAATGGATTATAAAGAGACATGCTCAAAGGTCCTATATCTGAATCCCCCGGTTCAGCTCTTCCTCCTCAGTCCTTCTACAACGTACAGCCTCTTCTTTTGATTGGATCAGATAACTTTCACCTTATAACTCGCACAAAGAAAGTCTGCTCAGGTCCACCAGGGACATCAGTAGCCCTCCACACCAAGCTGGGCTGGACAATACTCCAGGAGCATTCAGATGCCACTCAAGCTCTCTTCACCTCAGCTGGTAACCTCTATGCAGAACTCAGTCAGGTAAAGGAATTATGGCAGATAGATATTGTCCCCTTTAAAAATGAAAAACTAAGATCAAACAGGACAAGGAGGCCATGGACTTGCTGGAGGCCAAAACTTTCAGAGTAAATATTGATGGACCGAACACTATGCAACACCTGTCTTTCGTATCCACGATGGCACAAACCTACTAGCACCCAAGAAGTCAGTTATGCCCTTCATGCGCCACACCGAAAGCCATCTAGTCAAAAACCCAGAGTTAGTCCAAACCCACATTTGAGAAATTGATGAGTTAGTGCAGGCAGGTTATGTAGAAAAACTGACTATTGACAAAATACCTACTTTGTAGAACACAATGAAAAAACATTGCATAGTTTTGAATTATTCATTCTCCTACCAAGGCTAAGCCTGAAATGACTAACTCTTCCCAGTTAAAAAACACTGTTTTTTGACACAACAAAGTGGCAATCACTGGGGATATTAAGTCATTGTTTCATTACATAAGACTCCTACCAGGAGACAAACTATAAAGATTCCTGTGTCGTGACTTGAATAGAGAGGATCCTCCAAACGTACAGTATATGAGTGGAAAGTACTGCCATTTGGCACAACTTGCAGCCTCTGCTATGCAATTCATGGTGTTCAATGACATGCACAAGCCCATCAACAGCACAGTAAAGATGTTTCAGCAACTGTGTACATTCTCTTCATTGTCCTCTAGAGGTCAAAGACCTGGTTATTAAGTTGGGAGAGATGCTATCAAGATCAGTTATTGACCATTTATCCCAAGAGAGTTCAAAGCACTTTTTCTGTAACACAAAAACAACTTTGTGTTTTCTGTGTAGCATCTGAAAGGGGTTACGGCTTTGTAACCTACTTGAGGATGGAGGATGAGCAAGGAGGGACTGGTGTTTCATCTGCTATGGCTTGATAACGAGTAGCTCCCAAAAAACAGCTCACCATCCCTCACCTTGAGCTGTCTGCAGCCCTGACAGAAGCACAGCTGGCTCAGTTATGTGCTCTGGTCAGATTCCACTGTTGTCCTGACCTAGCTACAGTCAGAATCATGCAGGTACAAAGTCTTTGTTGCCAACCGTATCACAGAGATCCAAGACCTAACCTCCCCTAACCAGTGCCATTATGACGAAAAGACTCAAAATTCTGCCAACTTTATTCAAAGAGACAAGAGACTAATGGAGCTGACCAAACCTTGCAGATGGAACAGAGGCACAGAATGTCTGGCTTTGCCTTCTGATCAATGGCCCTGATTCCAGAAAACCCATGTTTTGTAACCTCCCACAGACCAACGAACACTCAACGAATCGCTCAGATCTACCAGATCCCAGTCAGCAAAATCTTGTCCAGGCAACCCACGCAACCCAAGTACCCAAGTCTTCAGATTACTGCTAAACCCACCCCCATGAGAAGCCCATCATTCATCCAAGCTGAGGTTGAAGCACTTCCTCTTTCACAAGCTCTGTCAGAAAGTTTTACAGATGATTTTCAGGTCCTTCAGTCCAGCAAAGAACTTCCTGCTCACAGTCACCTCCTTCTCCTTTCACTCTCCCCAGTTTGGGCATAAGCTAAACCTTATCAGAGTAGGATGCAGACTCCACCTGAATCCCATTGTCCTTGATGCCAAGCATACAGTAGCCCATCTGAAAATAAAGGACTATGATACATGTGTCCTTCACCCCGGCACTGAAAGGGTCTTTGCAGAGATAAGACATTCATACTGGATTCTTTGTGTTAATCCCCAAAATGGCTGACTTGCCCCCTTGCGGTCTGTTTAACTCAGCTGCCAGTTTGGACTACTGGGATGGACTGTTTTGCCAAACTGATAAAAGATAGGGGCTCCTGTTCAAATGCCTCATAACTCACTGTATTCACATAGAAGCCCTCACAAGCCTGGACACTGACAGCTTGCTAATGGCCCTGCGACATTTCACAGCATGCCTAGGTCAGCCCTTTGAACTCCTACCAGACTGTGGGACAAACTTTAAAGGGGGGCTAAGAAACTCAGTGAAGTCTTTGCTCCTGTGAATCCATCACTAAAGGAACTGTGTGGAAAAAGGAAGATCCAGTTCAGATTTAACCCACCAAACTCTCCCACCCTCCCACTTTGCAGGAATGGAGGAGAGGGAGGTGAGATCAATTAAAACAGCACTATGAGTAACACTGGGGGCACAAACGGTTATAGAGGAGGTGCTCAACTCTGTTTTGATAGAAATTGAAGGCATTCTCAACTCAAAACCACTTGGATATGTGTCATCAGACCTGGCAGATCCTGACCCCAAATCTGCTCTTCATGGGTCAGTGGGATGCTTCCCTTCCTCTTCCTTCAAACCTGCCAGAAATGGCAGAGGGACACCACAGGTATGATGTGTCTGCTGTAGTTATGGTAATGGACCCACAGTTGCAGGACTCTGGCCCGTTACAAAGGTAACCCATCTCATTTCTAGTGAGGATGGGTGTGCCCGTACAGTAGAGGTTGACATTAAAGGTGCACTATGCATTCCTGCATGATGTCACTTCTGTTAACGTTCGAAGTAAATACCAAACAAAACAGAGCAAGCTGGCCCCCCCCCCCATGTTTGCATCGGACTGGCAGCCCTTCTGGCGACCTTTGAATCAATTCCCCAATATAAATGCGGGTTTTCGTTCGTTCCTTCTCCATTTCTCTCCTCCTCGCCATATATTCATCCGAACGTCTTTTCTTTGGTCGTGTCCGTGCCTTCGCTGAGTCGTTGAGTCGTTAGACCTAGTTCACGGCGCAGTCCAGCTATCTACTGTCAGATACTC
>NW_019525549.1:90298-94556 GCF_002814215.2 Seriola lalandi dorsalis | reverse complement strand
AACCCCCACCCCCTCCCCCAACCATCTTGTCGGTGATTGGCTGGAACGTGGTTTGTTGTTTGTTGTTTTGGGGCACAGCTTGTGCCCCTAGAGTTTGTTTGCCGTTTGTGATGCCTGTGCTGTCTCCATAGACCACGCTTTTTCACAGTGTTTTCAGGGGGCAGGCAGCTAGCGGATCAAGGGGAGATGCCTATGATTTGAGACAAAAATAAAATCGCGCTGAAACCATGCAGGAATGCATAGTGCACCTTTAAGGGAAAGCTGTACATCAGACCTGAACTGATAGGAGTCCTGGATGAGGCCCTGCTCAGTCTCTGCCTTTGTTTGCTGCAGCATGTATATCTGAATGTGATATTGCCTGAAGTTACATTTCTTAAAGTTGACTGTACATCGGATGCATTATTTGAGTAAGTATATATTTGTTGTAGTTATTGCTGTTTATTTTTTTGGTAGTAAAAGAGTGCCTTGATTAGATATATTAGAGTCCCCTGTTTACTGATTATTGCTGATTATCTGGTCCTCATGCTTTAACTGGTGTGCCAAAGCAGAAGCTCTTTGGATAACCCAGCTACCCAGTTGATGATTGGACCATAGACCAATGCCGCCATCTTAAAGTGGCATCTGCCCATGCCGATTTCACTTCACCTCTTCCCTGACTCTCAACCAGACTGTATCATGCTGCTCCTCCATGCAAATTAAAGGTTTAAATAACTATGGTAACCTAGGGCTGGGGTTGGCCTAGAATGCGCTGTCTCTCAAAGCTAGATCAAATGAATGATTGGTAATATGTTATTTGATAGCCTGGTAATCTTTATATGAGTCATATTCATACTGGTTTAAAGAACAGTATTTCCCATCTTTGCTGTGCACGAATTTTGTGCGAAGTGAATTAAAGGTCTGTCTCATGTAGGCACCTGTCCCAAATATAGATTGGTTGAATTCATTGACTGAAGAAAATAAAAGACTTGGCCATCATTTGAAGTTTTACGGTTATTCTGTTGGACAACAAATTGTTGTGGCACTGGACATAGTTGGGAGTGGGGAAAGGGGAGTTTTTTTTTAATCAATCCCCTGGACAGAAGAAGGTAAAGCCATGATAGCTCTGGCCTTGAGCCTTTGGGAAGGCCTAGGGCTATAAATCAAAATGTGATTGGTCAATTCACCAGCAACTTTCAAATAAACAAACACATGTGGCTATGGGGGCTCAGGCCGTCTGTCCTGGTTATGAAGTCCTAACCAATAAGTGATACAGCTAAGCTTTTCTCTGGTTAGTCAACAAAAACACTCTATTTTCATGGTTTAGGACAGTAATCCTTTCATTTCTGATGCTAACTTGATAGACAATGAGATTAAAATAGAATTAGAATTAGAAGAAAATAATCCTTAAATGTAAGATATTAGATATAACATTTCATATGTTTGGTCCTGTCTGAACGCTGTCTGATGTAAAATAATTCAAGAAGGTACTACTCTTACACTCCTGCCGTCCAGTTGCTTGAGCTGGCTGGGAAGCAAATGAATACAATCCAGTAAAAGCAGGGATCACACATTTGTGGCTGTAGTTGGTAAATTTCCATGTACTGTAGATGTAGTCTATCTGTTGGGTCAGGCACCTACACTAACAGATCAGATGGGGTTTGGAATTTATTATTATATTTAGAGATAATACTGAGCTTTAAGGGTGTGGTATGTTTGTTAAAATGAACATAAAGGCTTTGTTTATAAAAATGTCTCATAAATTAAAATGATGGCTCATGTAGGGTATGTAGGGTATGTATACTATCTTTGTATATAGGTATATTGATAATCAAATCCGACTTGACTGACTTTTCAAGTAGGTTAGTCTCAATCAAATCAGAGATATCATTTTTCAGTAATGTCATCATACTTTGCTACAGAGAATAAAATACTGTCCTGCAGCACCACCGTGTGGCTTTCCACTGTCACTCCTAGTTCAGAGACTTATTATCACAGAGCAGTTATCAGCAGTTAGTCTGGTTCTAAATTAAAACAGTTCATCTTACTTACAATATTTCAGGTCAAATACACGATTCATTGTGGTAAACATAATTTGAAAGAAATAAACAAAAAAGTGATTTCAAAGAGGAAATTTGTTCCCAGCAGCTTACAGGTGTGGCAGTGTGGTCTCAAACCAAGGGATTTTGATAGTACACCCAGTCCTTCTGTAACCTTCCCCACCCAATCTCCTCCCCGGTTCCCTGACAGGTGAATCTCCACCCACCCAGTCTAACAGAACTGACATATCAGCTTGAGATTCTTGAACAAAACTACTGTCATATATTTGGTTTTGACCTAGTCTTGTTTCCTCGCACTTAGGCACCAAGGGACAGGCGCCTAAATGATCTTCTCTGATTGGCCAAAAGTTTTCCAATCTCTGAACAGTGCCCACCCCTGGCTCCACAGATACAGACATGTGTTGTGCAAAAGTGAGAGCGTGCAGAACTTGTCATTTATGAGTGAAAAAACTGCTTTTGAGACTCGGATTAGAAGATTCAAGCAGTTGTAGTTATTGTGTTTGTGCTGCAAAAATATCCAAGAAAAAAAATGCATTTGTGAGAAGATATTGTAGAGGTGTGCAGTTCTCATTGCATGAATACACATTCTGATTAGCAGATGTACATATTTTATCCATGACTTCACATTATGTGATACAGGTGTGTGAATGTATGTTGCACATTCACTGGAGCAACTGTAGCAAAAATGCAGCTTGTGAGTTTCTTAATTTGTGATTTTTTTAAAACAATATTTCTGCACCTGCAATGAAGAATCTGAGAAGGTGTAACTGCTGTGTTTGTGGGAGAACTTAAATTTACTGGTACATATATGTGACTATTTTATACAACTACTTATTCCACTGTGACAGGTGCTCCGTTGTTTTGCACCAAAAATACCTTCCTATTTTTGTTTAAATACTGAAGCACACCTATGATGCAGAAGTGAGTAAAGTAACCTCTGTTCCTACGGTGGCAAGTCAACTTTAACTGACCACACCATATACAAAGTCATTATATCACAACTCCTTTATTCACAAAAAAAACTGATTCCAGTAACACTGCCATAGCGGATTATGTCCATATTGTTTCAGTATCTTGTTATCAATCAAATTAATATTATATGACAGACCGCAGCCAATAATTAAGCCATTTTTGTAAATAAATGAAGACTACACTGATGGACTCTCGCAATAAGTTTGTATTATTTTGTAATTAGAACTAGTATTTGTATTATGACTCAAGAATAAAGTGCTCATAAAATCTATTGGAAACATAACTAAATACTGCAAACAGTTGGCCTATTTAGAATAGTAAAACGCTGCCACACTGTTAAAAAAATACAGTTTTCCCAATAAACTTTACACTTTTTCCACTCTATTTCAAAATAAGAGGAAAATCTTATTAAAATGACAAGAATAAAGAGTTTACTGAAATGTTCTGTGATAAACTGAATTCATTAAATATGCTCTCTGTGGTGCAGAAGCAGAGGTTAAGACTGATAAACTCTCCGTGACCTCTTGTGATGAGGTGTTGTCCTTCATCGTTCGTATGTTAGGGTTAGGATTAGAAACATCCAAGAAACAAACTGAAGGGTGACTTCTGCATCGTCCACAGAATAGCATTTACAAGTTTTTTGAATGAGATGAATTTACAACACAGCTCACTATTTGTAGTGTGTTCATGTTTAAAAGATCATCACCACAAATCCCCTATGGAGGAAGTTGGGATGTGATGGTGTTCAGGTGTGCATAGCAACTGACTTTAATACCACAGGGATCGTGTTTTCTTCTTCCTGACCTTTCACTAACCTTAACCACTTACCTTAACCTTATACCTTAACCATTAACCTTGACCAAGTTGATGTTTTTGGAATGTTTCCATGACCAGTTTCTGAAATTTTCATACTTACTCACTAAAAATCTATTTTGGTGTAACTTGTTGGTCAAATGCTGCCAATAGTTTCTGTCAGGGGCAGCAGAACCTGAGGAGGGTGTACCAGAGGGCAGTGAGAGGGTGTCTCTCCTGGTGCCAGGTATCAATAAGCAGCGCACACACAACACCCTTCTGCATCATTCAGCTGTGTAGGATTTCATCCATACTACACTGTTTAAAAAAATTAATCTTAACTTAATGATCACAGTATAACACCAACTCAGTTAAACTTCAGTGATATCAATCTGACCATTCAGGAAGCACAAGTGATTGTGAATCAGTTTCAGCTGCTTTGGTGCAGATGAAAGTGA
>NW_019525549.1:89802-90248 GCF_002814215.2 Seriola lalandi dorsalis | reverse complement strand
TGTTCAATCCATCATCCCAAAATGGAAAGAGTATGGCACAACTGCAAACCTACCAAGACATGGCCGTCCACCTAAACACACAGGCCGGGCAAGGAGAGCATTGATCAGAGAAGCAGCCAAGAGGCCCACGGTAACTCTGGAGGAGCTGCAGAGATCCACAGCTCAGGTGGGAGAATCTGTCTATGGGACAACTATTAGTCGTGCGCTCCACAAATCGGGCCTTTATGGAAGAATGGCAAGAAGAAAGCCATTGTTGAAACAAAGCCATAAGAAGTCCCGTTTGCAGTTTGCCACAAGCCATGTGGGGGACACAGCAAACATGTGGAGGAAGGTGCTCTGGTCAGATGAGACCAAAATTGAAGTTTTTGGCCTAAATGCAAAACGCTATGTGTGGCGGAAAACTAACACTGCACATCACCCTGAACACACCATCCCCACCGTGAAAC
>NW_019525549.1:38015-89746 GCF_002814215.2 Seriola lalandi dorsalis | reverse complement strand
AGGAGAGCTGGACAGGGCCGAAGAAGGGCATCAACCCAGCAGCAGGACCGGTACCTGCTCCTCTGTGTGAGGAGGAACAGGAGGAGCACTGCCAGAGCCCTACAACATGACCTCCAGCAGGATACTGGTGTACATGTTTCTGACCAAACTGTCAGAAACAGACTCTATGAGGGGGGCATGAGGGCCCCACGTCCTCTAATGGGACCTGTGCTCACAGCCCAGCACCCTGCAGCTCGACTGGCATCGCCAGACAACACCAGAATTGGCAGGTCCACCACTGGCGCCCTGTTCTCTTCTCAGATGAGAGCAGGTTCCCAGTGAGCGCATGTGACAGGCGTGAAAGAGTCTGGAAACACCATGGTGATGTTATGCTGCCTGTAACATCATACAACATGACCGGTTTGGCGATGGGTCAGTGATGGTCTGGGGAGTCATATCCTTGGAGGGTCTCACAGACCTCAATGTCCCAGCCAGCAGTACCCTGACTGCTGTTAGGTACCAGGATGAAATCCTCAGAGTGATTATCAGACCTGACGCTGGTGCAGTGGCCCTGGCTTCCTTCTGCTGCAAGACAATGCCCGGCCTCATTTTGCAAGAGTGTGTAGGCAGTTCCTGGATGACGAAGGCATTGATGCCATTGACTGGCCTTCATGTTCCCCTCACCTAAATCCAACTGAGCATCTATAGCACATTATGTATCGGTCCATCTGACGCCGCCGAGGAGCTCACTGATGCCCTGATCCAAGTCTGGGAGGAGATCCTCCAGGACACCATCCACCAACTCATCAGCAGCATGTCCAGACGTTGACAGGAGAACATACAGGCACGTGGGGGCCATACACACTACTGAGTCACATTATGAGTTGCTGTGATGATATTCATGCAAGTTGGATCAGCCTGTGATTTCAATTTTTTACTTTGATTTTCGGTGTCATTCTGAATCTAGCCCTCAATGAGTTGATGACTTTCCATTGACTGTTGTTAAGTCATTTTGTTCTCAACAAATTTTACAATGTACATAACACAAGATTTTCCCTTAATTTTTATTAGCAGTGTAGTTCAGTCGGCTGTAAAATCAAGTCTTGTGCAAAAACATGAGGCATAGGCCAGGTAGTCGTGGCTATGCCTGCCTAAGGTTGTCCCCAGGTTCTGCAGGGGGGGATCTTACCCATCATAGGCAAACCAGTCTTCCATACCTGCCTGCCTGTTCTTTTTTCCACACTGTACAAAAACACTGTGACAGTGACCTTGTGCACTGGGCCTGCTCACAGCAGCGTTGACTCGGATTACAGGGAAATAAAAAAAGACCTTAGTAACCACTTTGAAAAATCCCTGCAACAAAAGCTCAGACTCACTGATGGATAAAACTAACCCCGGAGTTTGATATCGTGCAGCATGTGAAATGACAATGCAGGAGCCCCCCAATGGCCCTATCCCTAACCCTAACCCTGTTTCCCAACGTTGGAGAGCTCTTGCTATAAGCTGTGGCACATGTACTCCAGTCACCAGAGCAGGATCCTCTGCTGACCCGTTCTGCATGTTGAGCCACAAAGTTAATGTGATCCTCTGTGGTACCAGGAGGTACTGGTAGGTTAACCAGTACCAGCAAATTTGATTATAACTCATCATAATTTCCCGCGAATTGAACCAAATAAAAAAATAAAATATCTACAGTTCACATAATCCGGTTGATATTTATGTACATTTTAAGCAGTTGAAGATCTGATCATCAAGAGTCTGTCATGTAGAGAGCTGATAAAAACAAATATTGTCAAAGTTGTCAAATTGACATTTAACCTCCTAGGACCTGGCGTCCACATATGTGGACCTCACATTTTGGGTTCTCTAGACCACAATACGAACTTTTTCTCAACAAGGGCCTGGTGACCACATATGAGGATATTATACTGCCACTCAGTAATCGAAATTTAAAACTAATGTCCTCATATGTGGACATCATTTTTCTCAAGTCCCAATCAGCCTATATAGCAAAGAATAGAGCTCGGGTCTTAGGAGGTTAAGGTGTATTGATTGATTTCCACATTTCCAAACATCAATCACGCATCAAGCAACACTCAAGAAAAAACATTCCACCTTAAAAGATGCCAGTAGCCTCTGAGCTGCTCAGTGAATTAGATTGTTATTTAGTAAAGATGAAAACACATAAAACCTCCTTTCATTCATCATTCACTCATGATGAAACTGTTTCATCAGCAGAGATTGTGGGGTGGGGGGTTATAAATTCATAAACTCATGAGGTTATTATAAAGATCAGCCCTGCCTGTGATTAAGATATTCTTTTTCCCTCTAAGATTTGTGAAGACTGGGTCACCACCTGCACTGCACTGGATTTATTCTCACTGGCAAAAGTTGCCTTCCATTTTTAATGAATTGTACAAAAAAAGATAGCAACAATTTTTGCAGTTTTTATTTTCTCCTGCAGTTTCATTGTAAAAAAAACACACCTAAAAACACTGCAACTTTCATTGCAAAGAAAAGCTGCCACGCAATCAGATATTTTAGCACGCAACAATCCCAAATAAAAGCCTGAAAAAAGCCTGTGGAATCCTGGAGGGACTGGTTAACTGTGAGCCCTAACAGTGAATCAGCTGCAGGGGGGGGGGGGGCTGTCGATGGGAGGACGAGTAAGAAGGAAGTCGAGAGAGGGAGGAAGAGAGGAGGAGGAGCAGACAGCTGTAACTAAAGCTGTGTGTCTCCTCCTCATCCTCCTCTCCACTTTCTCCTTCGTCATTCTCCCCCGGTTCCTTCAGCTGCCCCCCCCCCCTTTTCAGCTGATTCACTGTCATGCCTCACAGTTAACCCACCACTACCTCATGGTACCACAGAGGCTTATGGCTCAACATGCAGAACTTCTCAGTGGAGGATCCGGCTCCTGTCACCTTGTGGAGCTGCATAAAGACTGGTGACTGGAGAACATGTGACGCAGCTGATCGTACTGTCAACACTGAGCTCTCCAACACTGAGAAAAATGTGTTGAGGGGCCACATGCTACACAACGCCACATGCTGATGGCGATAGTAATACCAAAAGAGCTAACCCCCCCCTGTCTGGTTATCTTGCTGCTTACCTCCCTGCAGGTCTTCCGCTCGCTCTCCTCTACCCTTGCCTGGTCCTGATCTCTCTCTCTTGATCTTAAGCAGTTGCCTCCTTATGGACTGCTGCCTCAACGTATTGAACTCCTGCTGCTGCACTGTGTCACCTGAAACTAACATAAGAGAGGTTCAAATCATGGGCTTTATGAAAGTGGTGAGGCTGCGGGAATAAAAAACAGTTGAGGACATTTCACAGTTACTGTGTGTTTAAGACTCTTTAATAAATATTTGTCAGGCTCTTTGTGTTCACAGTTTCAGTCTTTTCTGTCTTTTCAGTCTTTTCTGATTTTCTGGATTCGGTGACAGCTGAATCAGGATCAGCCTGATGGCTGAAACTAAATAAATAAGAGGGTAAAAATGGGTTATGAGATAAATGTCATAGGATGGTTATAGTAGGACAAGAAAGAAGAAGAAAAGTTGCAGGAATGAGTCCTACAACCCAGAAATGAGTTAGCATGTTAGCATCTGCAATTCCCTGGTCCAGAAGTCTATGGGTTTTTGTATGGGTCTCTGGTTAACACAAGCAAAAGACATTTTTACATTTTATTCTACAACATAAAATATATAAATAAATACTCCAGTCCTGATTTCTTTAAGCTTTTACATCTGTGAACAAAGGTTCGTTGCTAACAAGCATCTAAATGAGACTACAGAGGTTGTCAGGGACGTTAAACATCATCACATTGAACATGAAAACTGATCTACTCTCCAGTCCACCTTTACAGCCTCGTTGTGTTTATACTAACTGTGTCAGAGGAAAGGCTTTTGTAGAAGAGGTCAGAGCTAAATTGAACTACAAGTGGAAGTTTAGTGGTAGTGATGGTGAAGTCATGTGACCGTGGTGTAGTTGCTTTATAGCCTAACATTAGCTTTTTAGTTCTGGCTTCAAAAATCAGATTATCCGTCTGAACAAAATGTGTCAGTATCACAAACTCAGTTTATTTCTGCAATGATCTAACAGCCCATGAAAAAATCCCATAGGCTTTTTTGTGGAGGGAACCAGGGCGATAGCGTCTGGATACTTCATCCCTGCAGCTCTCTAATGGATATTATGGACTTTTCTCTAATGTTTGCTTTCACCTCTCAGAGCCTTAAACAATATTTAAATGAAATCATCAGCGCAGTTTGGAGGGGAAAACTCACACATCTTTAACATGACACAGGGAGACATTTGTTTGTTCTTTAACAATGCAGTTTACCTTTATCTTATCATACTGTAATTGTTTTAATGTAAAGGTTAATCTCACTGGTAACTACAGCATTACTGAGCCTCAGTATTAAAACCACACATACTGAGTAAACCCACATTTCCAAGTGTTTTTTGTTAGTAATGTAATTAACATTAATTAATTTGCTTATTCAAGACAAAATGCAGAACAAGAATTATAATATACAGACTTTAAAGTGACTGTATATGTAGCCTATAGGAGGTATCGCATGCTTCTATGACACTGTGTGACTGTGTGAATTGTTTCTTACAATTAGTTAAAGAGAAGCTTTTTCTGTAACATGACTGATTGAAATTGCGCAATGTCACAATTGAAAGGACTTTAAACCATTCAGTCAATGTGTAATTACTACAAATTCAGTAAAGTTTGCACACATGCAAAGTTTACAAGTGGAAATTACATTGTGCCTTTCCTTTTACATCTTCAGATTACAGCACGTCTCACTGCAGTGTTGTTTGCAATGTAACTAACTAACTGTCCAACACATTAAGGTTCTAATAAACAGAAGAAGAAAAGTTAAAGCAGAAACAGCTGGAGTGGTCTTACCTCTCCAGTGGTTCAGGTGGGAATGAGGTGAGGAGCGTGTTCACCTTCAGATCTGCAGTTGTTCCATTGTGACGTCACAGGAAGCACAACAGCAGCGGTTCTAGTTCTAATGGTCTGTTCTCATGCAGCGTTCTACTGGTGACACATGTTCCTTTGTACAAAGGTCACATGTTCAAAACATAACATGTAGCTAAGCACAGCTATATATATATATATATATATACATCCATCTATATATATATATAGATGTAGGATAAAAACCATTTCTTTCAGAAGAAGTTCAAAAAATCCATACTACTGGACTTAGTACTTCTTAGACAAAATGTTTCACCTAACTTGCTGGACTTATTAATACATAGACGTCATGCACAAATAGTATTAGCTACTTTTTCTGTGTATTTCTTGAGTAATCCAATGTCAAAGCCAACTCCAGACTGGCAAAACATCCTCAGTGTTGAATACTCCCACCACCACGTTCCACTCTGGTTTACATACACAGGAGTATCAGTTCATTACACCTGTCTGTTACTGCCACAAATCTGACACTGGATCATTTTTCAAATCATAGCAGTATGTCTTAGCCTACTCTAAGCATACAAGGCCACTGATAAAAATTCAGAAGTGGAGTGACCATCAGCCAGGAGCAGAAGACTATAGTTGAGATAAAATAATAATATAATTTATTGTTATATTGAAGTATTATTAGACTTATTTAGCAAAGCATGCCTAATAAATTAGCAACTGAGTGTATGTATGAAGTGAAAGCAATATCATGTTCAAGATAAAACGAAAATGACATCAGGCCCCAGCGAGATTTGAACTCGCGACCCCTGGTTTACAAGACCAGTGCTCTAACCCCTGAGCTATGAAGCCGGTGATGCGCATACGTCACGATCTCATGCTGTTAACTAGATGTTTCCATTGATGGCATGCCGCTAGTACTAATATTAATTTTCTCAACATATTATGACGGTAAAATTCAATCTCTGTTGCGTGGTAGACGCTGGAAATCGCACCCAACCTTCACTGTCATAAAGAAGTAGCCTATATAGGCAACCCGGTTAAAGACAGTAAGAATAGGAGCCTCTATTGAAGTTATACCTGATATGGTATTAAAGTTACAGATACGCCTGGTAACATTAATTCAAGCCATGATATTGTATACCCGCCCTCAAAAAATACTTGATCTGCATTGAACATTCATGATTTCTCGAATGTAACCTGCCTCAATAAATCGAGGTGAGATTCCCCATTTATCCACCAGGTGGGAGAATGTAACCACCTTCAAAAACAGTGCGTGTCTCCACGCTCCACATTACTCTCAATAAAGAGGCTGCTGTTAGTGAAATTTAAAGTTGCTTAAGGAGAAATTAAGTTTGATGCTTCTGCAACATACGTACCATAATTTCAGCCTGGTATTAATAGCATTTCAATTAAATGATGGCTGTTCTATTACAATTCAGAGAAAAAAATGTCAAAATCTAATAAAAGTAGGTCACATAAAGTCTTAAAAGTAGAAGTCGACGGTGCTTTATCAACATGGGGGAGCCTGGCATGAAATGTCTTGGGAGCCCCTCTTTGTATATTGATTGTCGGCCCTTGATTACCGGGGGGGGGGGTTCTGGGCGTGGTGAGGGGAAAAGAGTCGGGGGACTGTTCAGTCCCCTGAAGCCACATACGAGGTTGCCCCACTGCATGATAAAGATGGACGCGAAAGGATAGCATAATGATAAACGTGGAGTTTACTTCAACTCATCATGGACATACCACTTTCTTACCCATAACCTCTTAGAGGAAAAAGATTCCTCTCTGAGTGGATTTTGCCTTTTATTATAAAGAGAAAGATGTGCGACCGCATGTGCGACCACCGAGGATAGAGGGGGAGAAAGAAGAGCCATGGTGGAGCCGAAAAGGTAGATTTAACCCATTAAGAGGTCTGTGGCGGTCCTGGATTTTGTACCAAAAGTCTTGGACTAGGAGAGTGGACCCAGAAACTCATATTAACAGGTGCGTATTCAGACCCTGCTGCTTTTTGTGCAGTGGTGAAAAGAGTTACACATGATTAAGTAGATAGATAAACAGTGTCACCATCATCAGGCTGCTGCATCAGAATATTAACACTACAATTAATACTAACACTGTAGTAAAAACTTATAAATATGATGCATAGCCTACGTGTAATAACACGTAAAGGCATCGCCTGTGGACCAAATATGACAGTTCGTTAGTTACATTTGTCTGTAAAACAAACATCCATTATTGTGTTTAATTTTCCCGGGATCCAGACCAGTTGAACCTGTTCTGCTCTTTCCCGGGTTGGAAAGTCGTTACTACCGAGGTTGCGCTGTTGGAAGCCACTACTTTCTCAACATTTCGGTTTACTAGGCCCCGGACTACGGGATAAAAACCCACACATTAGTTGTTATCTACACACTGCCGAGGCTGGCTCTGCCGTGATTCATGTGCTGGTAGATGTTTCTCTCGCCCCACAAGAAGTGACCGCGGACGAGCTGGTGTTTAAAGGTATTTTCCCTACACCGAAGGGATTTCTTCCACCGTGGCAGGAATCCCATAAAGCGAAGAGGCCGTCGGCTGGAAACAAAAACGACTCGCCGAAGAAGCTATCCGTGTGTCGGTTTCTAAGACCGCTTTATTGTCTGTTTAGTCAGTGGATATTTTTGACATCGTGTTAATGTTCAAACAAAGACCATCGAGCAAAGACCGTGATTTCCTTCTCCCCCTCACCATGCGAGGAGTTCGGATCTTCGTTGAAGAATGTGTCGCTGTCTCCCAGCGTTAGCTCAGCCGCGGCTCCATGTAAGATACTAAACCTGGATTTGTTTTTAGCTTTTGGGCACAGTCGCCTTTTATTAATTCATCACCATGTTAAAAGCTCACAGTCAGACAGGGCAAGATTAAAATGGATAGCGTAATAAAAAAAGACTCTTGTGTGCAAATGCCACCTTGTTTGCTGTGTGTTCGGCCTCTGCTTCCGGCAGGCTATATTTTGGCGAACAAATCCCTCATCTCGGAGGGGCTTTGGTACTTGTAGCAGACAACCAAGTGTTTTCCTGGTGTTTCATCATTCATTCCCCTTCCAGGGCCAGCGGTAACAACATGCTCCTGGCCTCTGCCGTGGTGGTGTGGGAATGGATGAACGAACACGGCCGGTGGCGGCCCTACAGCCCCGCCGTCTCCCACCAGATAGAGGCGGCCATCCGGAGCAGCGACCCCCGCGGAGGGAGCGTGGTCCTCGGCCAGGTGGACAGCCGACTCTCGCCCTACATCATAGATCTCCAGTCCATGCACCAGTTCAGACAGGACACAGGTAAGACTGGGAGAGGGGGAGGTGCAGGGAGAGATGCAGGTGGAGGGAGAGGATGTACTGTGTAAACATGTCATGGGTGGACTTTTTATTCAGGGTGGGGGGCCTCAAAACTTAACTTGTAATATATGAGAGTGCCACAACTGGTTTTTCAATTGAACTGTAGCATCTTAAAGTGTTGTGCATCACTGTACAATTAGTTTCTTTGGTATTTGTGTGCTGCTTGCTATTGGTCATGGCTTTTTTTTACCTTCATGTCTCTTTAAAAATTGGAATATTACTTGAGTTTCTAGACTATAGCAAAGCACTTTGTATGTCTAGATCTGGGTCTAACCTAATGGGACAAATGTAGACTGCAATGCACCATGTCTCGGTCAGTGTAGCTAAATAGAAATGTGATCAGTGAGTCTTATTAACATAATATACATTATGGTGATAATGAGCTATATTTGGGGACAACTGTGTTGAGTTGTGGCTAAAATGTGGATTGAAAGAATGAAACGGTAAAACCTAGTTTGAGTTTCAATGCTGATCCAAAGATCTATGTAGGTGAAGCTCTAAGTAGTGGCACAGATTATAAAATAAACTGCAACAGTTTTTTGTCAACAAAGTCAGCAGAGTGATTAGTATAGGCTGACTTGTTAACAACCCAATCCATAATTGTCCTCACCAATTAAAATTGAGCTACACTGGCATGAAACATTTTATTTCTAGGGGGAAAAATGTCATAATTGCACATATTGGCCACAACAGCAGTCATCACTGATGTAAACAAAGCCATAATATCACCAGAAAACAATAATAACTTAGTTGTTTTAATTGTAGACTGTGTGAGTGATAGCAGGATCTAGTCCTTTTTTAACATATAGTGATAGGGACACTTTTTATGCTCACATTTGGATTGTAGCATAGAGCCTTAAAGTAAGATTTAAGTGAGGTAAAAAATGCAGTGGTGTTATGGAGAATTAATTTCTTCTCTGTAACATAATATAGTGGTTGGATAGTTTTCAATGAGCGAGAAATGATTGCCTTTTTTGATACCATTCATTCAGGTTACATAGGATCATAAACATTTATTTTAAAATGTACCTTATTTGTTGTGGAGTGGGTCAAAGACCCTCTGGCAGGAATTGGCTTCTATGTAACCTAGCTGTACACAGGGCAAAGAGAAAGCAGTATCACAGTATCAGGTGCTATTTTACTTTAGATCAACATCTACTGGTGCTACAAATTATTCTGTTATGCACTGAAATTTCCAATATGTCTGTGTGGTGATCTGTTGATTTACTTGATGTAAAGACTTTTGTGTGAATTCTGTCAATTAGACAGAGAGACAGGGAGAGAGAGAGAGAGAGAGAGAGTATAAGTATGTGTGGTGGCGGCTAAGTGTTGTGTTGAGATCCAGCAGCATGATGATCTGGGGCAGCTGTAAATGACCACTTCACCACTGAGTTAGCAGCATTCTTTAGCTCTTATGCACAAGCGCTACACTCAGAATCACACACACACATACACACTCACACAGGCGCACAGCAGCTGCACACTCCTCACATGAAAACAGAAACAGAAGACCCTTGATTCTGTGGAAAGAATATTCAAGGCCCTAATGAGCAGAGAGTCCATGTTAGTTGTCCTCTGTCTCTCCCCTCTCTCTTTCTTTCCCTCTTTCTGTTGTTGAAGTGTTTAGTTTCCCTCTCTCTTGTACAAGTATTTAATTTTGAAAGTAGGCAAAAGTCCCAAGGGTCTTTCAGTTTTGGCATTGACATATTGTAGGATGAGTGTGTGTTGTGGAGGAGGGGTGGGGTGTGTGTGTGTGTGTGTGTGTGTGTGTGTGTGTGTGTGTGTGAGAGGGAGTGGGGGTTGCAGACGGAGTGAGATAGTCTGTATTCTGTCCCTCTCCTTTCCTCACTCTCTGTCTTTTGCCCCTCCACCATTGTTGGACTTTGTTGAACAGATGTGAGTTACTCCATTGTTGCCGTGAGACACACACACACACACACGAGGTGAAAGTCTGAGGGTTCAGAGGAGCAGAACAGACCTCTGTGGCAGGAGGGGGTTGTTGTTAGGTTTGGGGGCCACAGTTGTTACAAGTTCACTAAAGTGGAAGATGAAGAGAAGAAAGACAAAAAAGGGAGCAGTCAAATATAAAGTTGGGTACTGAAAGCCCTTTTTCCACTTGAGATCCAGTTTTGGGTCTGCAAAATACCAGGATTTACCCATCTCATATCAGACCCTTAATTTCTCCTAGTTCCTTTTGAATTTGCAAGGAACAATGTAGACAGCATCCACATAGCAGGGTGAATGAACTTTTTTTCTTGTGCCAGTTTTGCGTTTAATGTATCTGTGATGTGGCAGACAGGAAATGTGGGGAGTGAGAGAGCTGTATAACATGAAACATGCAGGACATTATATGGTATGTACCTTAATCATTTGGGTAGCATGGTATTCCAGATGTCCCTCAGCCCAGCAATGTTTTCCAGCTCCTCCTTGGGGGTCCCAAGGTGTTCCAGGTTAGATGGGATATATAAAACTTCCAACAAGTTCTGGGCAAAATGTGTTTGACTTTGCACAGAGAATACAGACATAGCTCTCACCTCGGAACCACCTCGGGATCCCCCAAGTGGGAAGAAACATTTCTGGGGTGAGGGACCTCTGGAATACCCTGCTTCCCAGCCAAGTGATTACGGTACATGCCATATAATGTCCAGATTGTTCCATGTTATTTGGTTTAACGAGGACCGGATGGCTCACGGCGATTGTCCTGGTACCCCATACTTCCACAGTACACCCAAAGGATGTCCCTGGGGCACACGGTTGTAAACCTTCTCCAAGTCCACAAAACACATGTAGACTGGTTGGTCAAACTCCCTTGACCCTGCAAGAAAAGAAGAGCTTGTCCGCTGTTCCACAGCAAGGCCACAATCCACATTGCTCCTCCTGAATGTGAGAAACGACAGGCAGTAGATTAACTTCCTGTCTACAGTCCTACAGCTTTAGCTTCACTCTCACTTACAATTACTCAGGAGAGAGGTGTTCCAGGTTAGATGGGATATATAAAACTTCCAACCCCAAATGTATATTATAATATATCTTGTCCCTTATGAATGTTTTGCTGACTCAATACACTCCAAATATGCTTCTGTTTTCATAACACAATAGCAGGAGAGTTACGCTTAAACCAGTTATTAATTATGGAAGATTAAAAAATCACATGAACTAGCTTTGAGGTTGGAAAAATGAATCCCACACTGTCAGCAAATTCCTAACCCTATTCAAACTAACTAAATGTAAACAACTCTGTCTTTACCAAGACAAGGGTGTGACCTTTGCAATAAAAATATGCTTAGGTAAATGCAATTGTTGAGGTGCTGGTAAAATGGGAGATACATATTTTGTTTTACTTTAAAGACATATTTGTCATGGGTTTCTTTTGAGGGGCATTTTTCAGAGTTTGAGGGCATCTTTGTCCATGCTCCTGCAGCATGTTCTTCCTCTCGTTTCAGCTGCTCCTGCTGAAGGAGTAACATTCCCAGACCCCCACAAACACCCTGTGGCTTTAGGGTCATGGTAGAAGGGGGTAGGGTGTAGATGGTGGATTCCCTAGAGACGAAGAGGAGGAGGTGAATTGTGAAGACAAGAAAAGGGGAACCAAACATTATCCCTGACTATGTTACCATGCACAGCAACCCAGGTTATAGGGACAAAGCAGGTTATAACAGAAGGTTTAGAAGTTTCCATGCACGGCAGTGATCTGGTTACTGTAAAATCTGCACTTACATGTTCATGTGTTTTGAGATGCTTCCTTAAGGTTAAGGCTTACAGTTCCTTAAGGTTTTTTTGGCCCATACTGCAGTGCTGTAGTTAAAGAGCACACAGGTTTTCCAGAGAGTGAACAAAAAAAAGTGAAAGTGAGAAAGGTCAGCTGTCTACATGTGACAAACCTGAATTCTAGGAGCTGATATTCTCAGTTTTATTGTGAGTGTCAGTCTTGGTGCAACTTTGGATTGAATAATTTAGAATACAAAGATGCACCTCCGGGATTTCTTTTCACATTGCTGCACTGCTGTTAATGCTAGGCCAGGTGTTTATCCTCACGTCCTCAATATGTTTTTTTTTTTTTGTACTGACGTAAGTGTGTACATAGCAGAGAGATGAGACTGAATTAAACAATGAAGTTGCCGGCTGTAAAACCAAAACAACACGGTTAAAGAGGATTTTACAAACTCAATACTATTGAGTGGAACTGCAGAGTTGTGTGATAATGTTCTGTTGGTTTATCACTAAGAGTGACTCCTTTCACATTACACATTTGACCTGTCGTGAATAAATTATAAAATATTTATTCGTGCAGCATTAACTTTTAGCCTATTGCATTTAGAAGATTTTTTTGACCTTTTGTGTTAATATTTAACATTTCGGAGGTTGTTTACTTTTGTTAAATAAATAAAGGGGTTTGTAGAAAACATAACTACAGGCCTCAAAACATAGCATCATTTATTGGATTTTGTATAAGCCTTGGTATTGTATCAGCATTCATTAATAATGAAAAGTTTAAGTACCCAGCCGTGAGGTCTTATGTATATGCACTGTTATATAAACTCCGTTTGAAATCTTTTCTGAAGTGCATGTAAATGGGATGTGTGTAGAAACGCTTGCTAATTTATCGGTCCCTGCAGAATTTTGCAAAATGCTTTTACGCCTCCGTGCCGGCGGCGGCCTAGTCCTTTCCCATTCTCTTGAACATGATGAGAATTTCTTCAGACTTGGACCACTTGTTTGATGTACTAATTAGATCCAAAAGGTCAAAGATCAACTTCACCGTGATGTCATAATGTTAACACTTCTGGTCATTTCAACACTGTACAACACTCCTCAGGAAGGAGAGAGATTGTGACCATGTTTCCTGCAACTTGACTGGCTGTTTAAGACATACAACATTTTGCAATAATTTCTAGGCTAAATTCTCACCACATGTTGTTGCTATCGCTACCATTTTTATGTCGACGAAGCACTGAAGTGTTGGGGAAGCTGTCCAGCAATCTTCAGTCTTGTAGCCTTTATACTTTTAGAGATATTCATGATTCATTAAGTGTCATCAGGTTTTGCTAATTCCCCATAAAAAACGATTATATATAAAATTAGCTGTTACAGATATCAGCTCCAAAAGTCATAGTACCTAGCTCCTGAACATTTTAGCTTTGAAACCACGTTTCAAGCCACAAGCATGTAGCGCGTGTTGCAGGAGTAGTAACTATTTCTATTAAGCAATTATTGTTTGTTTTTGGTTTTTTTTTTTTTTTTGCATGAAAATTGTATTTTTTTCAGACTTATTTGTTTTTCAGGTCTGTACAAAAAAAGCCAAATATGGTTGCAGTTGGATGAAACATTCAAGACTTATAGCAGGTTGTTATTTATTGCAGGTTGAATTGATTTGACCACGCCCACAAATGTTTATCAGCCAATATTAAACGATATATGATATCTCAAATCAAACATGTGGGCAGTATTCTGGGGTCATCCAAACACGGTATGTACCAAGATTGGTGAAGCTTAGGTGTAAGATGCAGGATAGGGAGTCGAAAGCATAGAAACATTTGTGTAAATGCAGTGATGGCTGCTTGTCAACATTGTCGCCATATTGGACAGGGCAAGACTGGCCTGTAAACATGTTTTTTCTGGATGAAAAGCACTAATGCTTACATTTCTCAACTGATCTCAATGAGTCGTTTTTATAATCAAGGGTTTATGATCTATGTAGAGTAAAAATCAAAGTATGGTTTCCAGTTACTTACAAGCGTGATAGTTTAGGCTGTCATCACTGTTTTCCATAATGAGGTGTGTGTATCAATGTTAGGTTTATATGAACTGAATTACTTATTTGGTGGAAAATAATTCATTGTTATGATGAGTTGGAAAAACCCACTTTTGTCAGGCACAGGCTTGGCTTGAGACGGCCCTAATATAATATCATTTAATGTACATGAAATGTGCAGAAAGTTTTTACATTGTGGAAATTGCTATTGCAACCATTTTTGAGCACGTGAAGCACTGACGTACCGGGAAGGTATTCACAAAGTTTCAGTGTTCTAGCCTTTAAAGTGTCTATTATATTCCTCATGTTTCATCATATTTTGCTTATTCCCCATAGAAAACCATTCAGGGAAAAAAAATTATAAAACAATTCGTATAAAATGAACTTTTACAGATATCTGCACCAAAAGTCTCTGCAGCTAACTGCTTAACATGCTTAACAGTTTTCCTAGCTTCAAGCTGGTAAAACTAGTGGTGCGCCAAAAATGTACGGAAGAAAAAGGAAGAATAATAAAGATTTTAACTGCTTGCTTCAATCATACAATAAAGCGGGAGGATCTCAATGTCATTGCTGTCTGCTACCCCACTAATAACAATAAAAAGCAAGGATCTCAATAGTGTGAGTGTTGGAGCAATATCACAATAAAGATTTTGATGAGTATAGTTCCTTGACTGGTAGAACTAAGTTAACGTCAAGTTAGCATACTGGATCCTGTGTGTTTTTGCCTGTTTTTTTTATGTGGAGGCGTCATAAATCACCGCAGTGGGAACAGTGGGAAGGAAACCCAGAGAAGAGGGGTCACAGTCTGAGTTGTTGTTGTGAAATTCTGCGTGTCGAGTTACTGTTACTGTGAGGCCTCTGGGGGGATATCACTCCCTGTCCACAATACACACACTAGCAGCAGATTTACTGTATGTGAAGAAATACATTAATGTTTATTTCACTGATGCATTATCATGGACCCCACTATAGTCATGAACAAATATTTTTAGCCTGGGTTTTTTTTATTTTGAACACATCCAACCCAAACCGGAAAAAGAAAAACATGACAAAAAGGTCTATGACGTTACCATTGGCTGTAACTTCACACTTACAAACAGAACAGTCACAGCTTTTCTGCCCATAACCCAGATCCCAGATCCATAACTGTAAAACACTGTCCAGGCATAACACCAGAGACACACACACACACACACACACACACACACACACACACACACAC
The DNA here is from genome assembly GCF_002814215.2 of Seriola lalandi dorsalis. Lineage (NCBI taxonomy): Eukaryota > Metazoa > Chordata > Actinopteri > Carangiformes > Carangidae > Seriola > Seriola lalandi. Next base: position 74,499 of record NW_019525549.1, on the reverse strand, counting down.
ACACACACACACACACACACACACATACAGTATTTTCTGTGGCTGATGACTTGTGAGGGGGTTTAGAGCGGCTACAGGGAGGCAAAGTATTGTATAATGTAATGCAGTGTAATGGCGATAGCAGAAGAATTTACTGTTTGCCAAAGTGTTTTTAATTTTGACCATTCATTTTGTTTTTTAATGTCATTTTAATATAAAATGACTTGCAACAACTATTTCTATCTCATCTATGCTCAATGTAATTTTTCTTTAACCAAATATAATGTTGCTAGGTAACTATGATGATGATGTACCCAGTGGGGCTGTAACTTTTTGTTAGAGACTCAAATTTTAATTTGTGTGGGAGAAATAATTAAAAACTGAAACGTCGGGCTCAGCTTTTGGCACTCAGATTTGATAGTTGATTTTTTTTGTGTGTGTTCAGGAAGTAGATTGTGAAGAATAAATACTACTACACCATGTATCATTTCAATCCAGGTAATGTAATGCACATTGAAATTAATTTTTTCCCAGTTGCCATGGTGTGGAAATTTTCCCCCCATTTCAAAAGAAAAGACACGTGCTGGCTTAATATCTGTAGATTAGAATTGTTACCTCCAGATGCTGCCATCAGACAAACTTTGCATCATTAATGATGTTGTCAAGTTTCCTTTTGGCATTGGGTTTAATATACCGAAATATTGCCAAATACGGGCTTTTTCTTTTCACTTTGCACCAAATCATCTGCCGTTGTCTTGTTGGTCGACTCTCCTCTAATCATGTGATAAAACTGTGTTACTCTGTGATGTGATTGTGCTCTGCTGCTGTATGGAGCAGACATTTTCAGTTTATAGTTTCTTTGTCTAAGTATTGATAAGTAGTATTGAATGTGACTCTGCCGCTGATACACAGAAATTAGCCAAATGGGTTTTATGTCTATAAAAATATGCAAAAAGGTCACTAGGCAACTTATGCAATCAGTGTGTGCCAGAACACCGTGTATCACTGTGTAACACCAGTAAGACTGACAACTGCAGCAACTCTAATATTTATCCACCTTCTTTTACTAAACATGGTCATGACAGCTGGGTGGAAAATCAGGTTTGAGGGTTTCCATTCATGTTTGGGATTAATAAAAGAGGGAATCAAGCAGTGAGACAAAAATGTATAAATACACTGAGTCAGTGTTAGTAAAAGGGGGAAAAAGGAGAAGTGAAGGCAAAGGAATGTATGGCATCAGACAGCAGAAGGGATAAGATAAACGAATCAAAAGAGGGAAACAAGGGAACAGAGGATGTGGGAAAGTGATGAAAAAGTACTAAACAAGAGGAGATGAAATGAGTGTGTGAAAGAAGTTTTGTCTTGGTCAGCTTGACCTTCTAGATAATCTGTGATCGTATCCCCTTTGTTTCAGTCTCTATGTTCTTCTCTTATCTCATGCTTCTACTTCATCTTTTGACTCCCTCTTCCTCCTCACTCCCATCTCCTCTTTACCTTTAGAAAACAATTCCATTGCCATTTAATTCAGCTTCCTCTGGGCATTGGCTTTGTCTTTCTGTTCTTCATTTCAGTCTTTTTTTTTTTTTTATAGTACAAGCCCTCATTTTTCAGATGGTGTGACCTTCTCAGGGGTGTCAATTTCAAATTAGACTTTAAACCTTTATTGAGACTCCCATATTATACATCACTTTTTTCCATTTCCTCAACCAGAAAAAGGCAGATAGGCAACTTATTTAATCAGTGTGAGCCTGAACACCCTGTAACACCTTGTAACACCAATAAGACTGACTACTGCTGCAACTTTTAAAAATATTCTTTTTTTAATGCGTCTTTTTTGACAAAACTTGGTCCTGGTAGCTGGATGGAAAATCAGGTTTAAGGGTTTCCATTCATGTTTGGGATAAATGAAAGAGGGGAGGCAAACAGAGACAAAGATGTATAGAGCCCTCGTGTGAAAACCTACTGGGGTAAAAGCAGTGAGTCTACCTCTGAACGTGCTATTTGCCCTGAGCAAGAAAAAGTAAACTCTGTCCATACTTACCACTGCAACTATGTGCATTCACTCCAGTCTTGCTATCTCGGGTAAATGCAAAAAGTATCACTTTGCCAAAAGACGAAATCTGTATAACCTCCAGCCTTTGCAACAACCCTCACCCACATGTGCCTCCTTATCTGTTGGGCTATGCAACTGCCAATCTGCAATTAACAAAGCTAATCTCATTTCTGCCTATGCTAACCAGATATTCCTTGAGCTTCTGGCACTAACTGAGACTAGGATCAAATCAGATCACTGCTATCCCACCTGTGCTCTCCAATAACTACACATTCTCCCATTCTTCCCGTCTGTCCGGCTGAGGAGGCAGAACTGGTCACTTAATTTTCAACAAATACAAATTCACTGAACCGTCTCCTCCAAATAACCACGCAGTTATGGTGACCGCTTCGGTAAAAGTTTCTGTGGTTGCCATTTACCATCCAGCGGGAGAAATCAGTGATTTTGTGGATGATCTCGGCTCACCACTGTATTCCATTCCTGAACATGGCTTAAACAATCTGAGCTCTGCAGACTTCCTGTCCCCAACATACTCATTTGACCTAAAACTGGTTTGTAGCCCTCCGACTCACAAAGTAAAGACAGTAAAGAACACGATCGCACTCTCACGAACAATTGTGCTAAAAACTGCCTACCAGTCACACCTCTGCACCTCTCTGACTGCTATTTAATTCGCTCCACTGTTTGCCTCTCCGAACGGCCGTCCATTCCACCATTTCTAGTTTGTCCTTCACAAGCTCCGTAGCTTTCTCCCACCCATTTTTCCTCATTGCTCACCTACACCCCACCTCGTCTTAGCACATTTCCACACTAAAGGTCATTAATGCAAGAGTCTCCCTGCTCTACACTAACCTTGTGTCTGGATAGCCTGTGTCCTCTATCCACCAAACTGGCTCGCTCTAACCTGCCTCACCAATGGCTGACTGACACCATCCTATAGCTGCATACTGATCTCAGAGCTGTGCAGAGAAAACAGTGTAAAACCAGTGACCCCACTGATCTCAAAGGTTATCAGTCATTCCTATCTTTTCTTCTCATCCAGCATCAGTGCTGCCAAAATAGCTTTTTACAATAATAAGACAAGCAGTAGCACAGACATTCTGAAACAATTTTCCACCTTCAAAACATGATTCAATCCTCCATGACACCCAATATACACAAACTGCTTAGCTGATATCTTTGCCTCCTTCTGTACTGAAAAAGTGGCAGCCATCAGTAGCCAATTCTCTGAATCTCTGTCTCAGTCTCGCCCAGTTAAGGGCACATCACCCTCCGAGGGTAATGCATCTGAAAGGCAAAGATATATACCAATCCTCTGCTCTCACGCCCTGCTCAGTCTCCCCAGGTAAAGGGTGCATCACTTCTGTCACTCACCCTTCTCGCTGAAAACATGTCAAAACTGCTGACTATAGTCGTCCAACCACATGTGCGCTGGACCCCTTTCTCACAAATCTGCTGCAAACCATATCTCCCACCATTGTACCAGCAATTGCACATGATTAATGCTTCACTGTCTTTGGCAACACTTCCCACTGCTTTGAAACAGGCACAGGTAACAACTCTGCTCAAAAAGCCTTTACTTGACACTGGTCAAGGTAAGAACTATCAACCGCTTTCATTACCCAAGTGTATAGGAAGTGTGGTTTTCAAGCAGGTATCAGAATTTCTCTCACAGAATGCCCTCCTTGATTTAAATAAGTCTAGCAGAAGCCGCAAGGGCAGCTACAGCTGCAGGTCAGTCCTCGGTTTTTATCCTGCTGGGCCTATCAGCAGGTTTTTTCACGGTGAACCACTGCATCCAGCTATCTGTACTCTCTGACATGGGCATCTTGAGCAAAGCGCTTTCTTGGTTTGACTCCTATCTCACTGGGTATTTCGTCAGTGTGCCTCGGCAAGGACAAACATCCTTATCCCATCCTCTCCCCAGAAGGATCAGTACTGTGGGCTCCTATCTTTGCACTATACACAACCTCCTTGAGTCAAATTATACGCTCGCATGGCTTCTCATATCACTGCTACGCAGACGACACCTAACTATACCTGTCATTCCCACAAGACGGAACGACAGGCATGTGTGGACTTCGGCTTGTCACCCTGACTGGTCCAGTGGCAGAGAAAACATTCGCCACCTGCCCCAGGCCTCTTTGTCCTCTCCCACTTTCTCATGCACATCACACACTGCAATATCCCCAACTGCTACCTGTACTACCCGTGTTTACTTCTACCTTCAGGTCGATCCCTGAAGGCAGTTGTTTCACCTTTCAGATGTTGTACAATTTTCATTCAAGAACTTAAGAGAATTTTCTTTTAAGTGGACAAAGCAAAGATGATTCATGTATTTAAAACCTGGCACTCACACAAACACGCGGTCTAACCAGTGCGTAGATCCGGAGTGGCCACATTGAGACATGTTGCACTTGATTTTGACTGTGACTGATGTGAAAGTAACAGCTGGCCAGGTCTGCTGTGTACAACACATAGACAGATACGTACACTGTACAGCTGTAACTGTCAGAGCCACTAACACCTGCTTTTATCTTTTGTGTTGGTTTGTAGACATGGGATATACCCTAGCATACCTACATTCATATACACGCGCAATTACACAGACACACACACAGAATTTTTTGTGCTCATTAACTTCTAACTATAGCGTATTACATTTTGTTGAACTGCACAAAGGTGTGGGTTTCCTCGAATATAAATTGTATACATTCATCTACGAATGCTGATATCCCACTTTATGGTATATTGGTATCCGATACTGATTAATCATCCAATACCACAAATCTCTTTCTCAAATTTAAACTCTGTTTAACATGACCTCACTCCATGGAGCTCAGTGGGTTAACAGGCCCATCATAACCTAAATGTAATTCGTTTGAAACACAGTATCATTGCATAAATATACACATATATTGGTATCCGCTTAGATATGAGCTAACAAATGACAAGAAACTGGAGCACAGAAATGCCAAAGATATGTTTTGAAAAGGTCACCATTCTATATTTTGTCCACCAGAAAGAGTAGGTTTATTTTTTAACTGTAAAATATCCTGCCAAGTACATTTCTGGTCATAATTGTTTAAAAAATGTATATACAATGTGTGTGTGTGCGCGTGTGTGTGTGTGTGTGTGTGTGTGTGTGTATAATTCAGAAATATTTATTAATGTTATGGGTTGTGTAAAGAAAATTAATATTGGCCAAATCTAAATAAAATCTGGTCAATAATATGTCTATTATCCAGCAGGGCATTGACATTTTTTTTTTTTCTTATGGTGGTGAAAAAGGAAGGTATCCCTGCGGTTTGGCGGTTACACAGTTGCTGGGACTAGGCTCAGAACAGGCAAAAAACATGTTATGTTACGTTCAGCAAACAAAGGAATTATGATTAAACGATTAGTAACAATAACAATAAGAGGAGGACTAATGGGGGCTAATAATCTCATTTATAAGCTAATTTGCAGTCCAGTACAAGAGCCCACATAAAGGTCTAACTACACACAAAATACACAGTCATCTACTTGACAGTCATTATGGAATGCATGTCTCCCTTTCCCATTGTGGCTCTTCCTTATTAATACATTAACACATTAATACATACACAAAGACAATATCCCTTCTGGGATCAATAGAGCTGTGCATTGTTCCTTTTATTATTGATATAATGAAAGAGTGCCCGTGTGGTGGTGTCCTCTTGGAGTGGACAGTTTGTCATTGCAGTAGATGCTGTTTGTCTCCTCAGCAAGTCAATGTGCTTTGGAAAAGTCACTGTCAAATAAAAAAGAATAACCAACATTTAAATCTGCACATCATAGCAGCTTTTTATTTTGCCTCTGTGTCGGCAGCAGCCAGGGCCTGAGGCATCATGTTTTCGGGTTGTCCCTCTGTCAGTCCCTTTCTTGTGAACGCAATATCTCAGTAACACCAGGTGGGAACTTCTTCAAATTTGGTAAAAACGTTCATTTAGACTTAATGATGAACTGATTAGAATTTGGTGGTCAAAGGTCAAGGTCTCTGTAACCGCATAAAACACTTTTTAGCCTTAGCTCAAGACTTGACATAGCAATTATGACAAAATTACAAAACTAGTTAATATTTTATATGACTCTGGATAAGCAGGAATTATCATGAAAGTAGTCTGAGTGGCGGACAGATTCAACCACAAAGCCTTTGAGTCCTTGGGTGTGGGTGCATCTGTTCCACACACCTCGGTTGTGTCCTGACATTCTTGGAATTTAGGCATTCTGAAGAGATTTTTATGTCCATGTAAAGATGTATGACTTATTTGACATAATATATCGGTATGCATTAAATAAACCTTGAAGAAATAACATTATTCCATAATGCAATTTCTCTTACTTTAAATTTAGAAAATGTCTAATGGAAAAATGATTTGATTGCATAATTTGGCCATGGTGGAAACTGTGTGGAGCTGCTGTAGTCTGCTAGAACAGAATGGACTCTGGAGTTTGAGGGAGAAACTATATTTCACATAGTAATCACTTAGGTTGAGTGTATCCTGCTGCTCTGGATTCATGCATCAGAGAGTTAAGCCGCGTTTCGACCAAAAAGTACCTGGAACTTAATTGCGTCCCGTATATGTTCAATACAGGAGGCAGCATTTTATTTTAAAATACAGGACGATCCGTGACTGGTGGCAACCTTCGCCACTCCGGTTGTTGTGGTCCTTTATTTTTTTGAAGACCTGTTTCAGTTTTTTTTACCTTCTCCCGGACCTGTTTCGCAGTGTGGAAAATGTGTTTGCTCGCTCGCTCACTCCCTGCGAAATTTTAAACATGGCGGGTGAAATAAAATGCAGCAAGTACTCGACCAGTCGGAAATGTTCAGCACTGCAGACCACACCCCCCAAAGTTCCTGAACCTTTGGAAAGTACTACCCCCCGACCAGGTACCTTTTTTGGGGGTCGATCAATTACCCCAGAACTAAATTTAGACCCTGGTTCCTGCAGTGGAAACGTGCAAAGTTCCTCAAAAGCTTCCTGGTTCCTGGGGAAAGAGGAGAAGAGGATAGGGTCATATACTTTCACAGGCGCTTTTTAAAAATCTTTTTCTCATTCACTTCATATCATTCCTGCATATCTGTCCGTCTTTTGCTGTAATGCCTCACAAGTGGTCTATTGGCATGTTAGCGTCTCCTTTTTAGATATTACTGCAGCAAATACATTATTGCACAACTACAGAGACAATAAAGTGGGTGATATCTCAGTTTGATTATTCACTTTGTCCCTGTCTCCGTCGCCACCAAACAAATGCAGCTCCCCATCCATTCAACCCCGTCCTTTTGATGTCTGTGTGTCCATGCCCCACCCCTAAACACACACACACACACAAACACACACGCCTTCCTCTTCTTGTCCTGGCATTGACTGAATAGCCCGTTACCCCTGGAGACAGAGGTAGTTTCTGGTTGGTTGGTTTAGGGACCCTCCCCCCACCCCTCTATCCCACTAGGAGACAGAGAGACATTGTTGTGTTCTGGTTAGTTATGTGTGTTTTTGATTATTAATTCAGTTGTTCTTAGATTTTTTTTAGCAGCTCCTTTGTCAGTGACGTGTTGAACTGAAAGTGAAAACACAAGCATATGAGTATATGAATGTGAAATAAGGAGCACAGTGGGTGAAGTGCTCCGTTTAACTTTTTAACTCAGCACTCTGCAGGGCTCAGGGTCACAAGACCGGCATCCCCCTACCTCCGTGACTCTAATGGATATGTTTACCCACTCACCCAAGTATTTTAATGAAAATCATGCATCTAGTTAGAAGGACTACATCATGGCTCTGTCATCATTAGATGTTGCATAAACATATTTTCAGGACTCCTTGCCCATCTCTGATCGGCCTGCAGGCAGGCTGTTTATCTATAGCTAATAGAAACCCAACTAACTCACATTTTTTGCAGCATTTTAAATTAAGACTGAATGGAAACAAAATATGTAAACAGATATGTTGCTTAACATCGTTTTTCGGTATTGAAATCACATCACATCAAGTTGTTTAATTAATTTTCATCACACTGAAATACACGAGAATGGGATTTTAAGGTAGAGCCTTCATTCCCAAGAATTTTAGACTTCATTCTGGGAGTAATGTAACATAATGTAGTAAATTGTAGTTTCCACAAATCTTCTTTTATTTCAGAATTGTTCTTAGGATTGATTCATTAGTCATGATCAATGGAAACATGCAGTGTATGTTGCAGCGCTGGCAGTCTTGACGTGCTCTATTTGCAGATGCCCCCTCAGCCATTTTAACAAGGAGAACACCCCCAGATGTTCAATCTGCATCTAATAGAATATTATATATAGTGTTAGTGATTACAGACAGAATGCGAAGCGTACCATGTAAATGCTGATTTAATTATACAGAGATGTTTTACAGATTAGTGGTCTGCATATTTAACACTTGGCATGAAGTGTCGTCTTTCTCAAGGGAGGAAATAGTAATTGTTGTAGAGGAGGAACGTGAATCATTTATTTCCTTGCTTAGATTTTTTGTGACAGTCAGGTGATTTCAGCCATTGTGTATGTGGTGTCTGTGAGCCACAGGCTACTACTGTCTTTGGCTTGGCTTAATCCTTCATGATCACTGAGTGTAAGATCCTCTTCATCATTCTCTGAGGTAGACTCTGGCTGGGTATTGCCACTGCTATCCCAAATCTAGTCCTGGACTCCAGCACCACCACATTGTCACAAGGTCCCCATTCCATGCAAATTCAGTTGATTCGATATATTTTGTTAGAGATATTTCAACTACAGTACCAATTTTATTTGGATATGAATGAGATTCTCGGAGAACTAAAGCAGTAAATTGTTCCTCTAACCTGCTGCATTAAAAATATTAATGTTTGTTTAAATTAAGATTGGACCAAAACGGTTCACATGGCTTCTTCTTCTATCAGCTTCGTCTTTCACATCTTGTGTATGGCTTTGCTTTCGTCCAGCTCTTCACTGCAAATGCAACCAAACATTTGCCTTTAGACTTTGGTGCATTCAGTGGACCCAATATCAGATAATTCAAATGAAGATCGTTTTGAAAATCCTTGTTTCAACCCAGCCCTAATCTAGACCAAAGACCATACCATTCCTCTAGTATTTTTTTTTTTTTTATCCTTTTTTGTTGGTTGTGTGCAGGTTTTTCGGACGTTACTATGTCAGGGCTGCTTGATTATGGCAAAAATCATAATCATGATTTTGATCAGTTTTGAAATCATGATTATTTACCAGGATTACTCATTGACTTTGGAGACACCAAGCATTTATTGAACTTTAAGAAGAAAAAAAAATATTTTTAACAGTGGACTTTTTTCAACTTGAAATACAATTAAATGAATAAAGAAATGAAAAGGGTAATTTTTAAAATAAATAATATATATATATATAAATAATAATGAATAAATAATCAAAATGTATACATAAATTAGATAAAAATAAACAAGATCAACTATGTTGTAGTGCACTGCGCCAACATACTGACTCCAAAACATATTTCAACATTTTGGTAAACTATATTCAACATATACTTGCCAGTAACTCAGTCCAAGGAAATTGAAGGGTGGCCCAACCCTGAACCAGCAAAATGCTCAAGATTTCTCACTCCTACGTACGTTGCTAATGTACGCTGAAACATAACCTAGAAGTGGATGAGGGGATGAAATTTGTTGTGAAACAGAATGCAGCACAATGATTGTTTTATCTCCTTTATCTTTTTTTCATTATAGTTTGAGGCCAAAATCATAATTGAAAATAAAAATTGATTAATTGCCCAGCCTTATACTACTGGCTCGCTTCCTCACTGTTTTGGCTTTGCTTCTGAAACCTTGTGTCTTTTATTCAGCAGAGGTACTTTTTATTTAATATTATAGAACTGTGCTGGTCACTAGTAGAAGTTATAATTTGTTAGGACAGAGAAATTAACTGAGGCACATTTTTATATTTCCTCCTCTTTTTCAGGAACCATCCGTCCGGTGCGGAGGAGTTTTTATGACCCAGCCTCGGCCCCGGGTCAGGGCTGGCAGTGGGAATGGGAAAATGATGCAGGTACATGGACGCCCTATGACATGGAGGTGGCCATAGCCATCGAGAGCGCCCACAACCGCCAGCAGCCCTGCCTTGACCTGACACCACTCGGCTTCTGCTACTTTATTGATTATCAGAACATGACACAGGTTTGTTTCAATACTTCACATGGACATCAGCAACAGAACCAACTTTACCAAATAACAATGGTGATAATAATAATTGTTTATTTGTGTAGCACTTTTCAATACAAGTAACAAAGTGTTTCACTTGAGTCAAACAGAAAACATCCAAACAAATCAAAGTGAAATGTAAATTAAATTTAAAAAGACATCACACAATAAAAGCTTTTTTTTAAATATAAATTGCGTCTTAAGAAGCGAAGAAGATGAAACTGAACTGACTCTGAGAGTCTGATCTCCTCTGGCAGGTTGTTCCAAAGTTTAGAGCCCTGGCAGCAAAGGCCCCGTCTCCTTTTGTTTTCACCATAGACCCTGGAATGACCAGCAATGAACTACCAGAGGATCTCAGAGTCCTCGATCATAGGGGGATAAAAGCTCAGAAATATAAGGAAGGCAAGCCCGTATCTGCTGCCAGTGAATGAGCTGCCAGTGTAGAGATCCCGAGACTGGGGTTAATGTGAACACATTGTTTGGACTGAGTTAGGAGCGGAGCTGCAGCGTTCTGAACTAACTGTAGGAGATGGATTTTTGACTGAGACAGCTGTATAGAGAGTTACAGTCTTCAAGATGAGAGAAAATAAAAGCTTGGATGAGATTCTCCAGATCTATGGCTGAAATAAAAGACTTCAAATTGGCTATATTTCTCATGTGACGAAAACATGACTGAACAAATTTCTTCACCTGGGATTCAAAACACAAATCCTGATCAAAAATTACTCCCAAGATTCTTAGCTGAGGGCTTAACATAATTTGTTAATTGACAATTTTTCTATGCTTTGAATTCTTTTTGTGAGTGGACCAAGTATGATGACCTGAGATTAGGGTTGTCAAAAAAATCGATACTCAGACACTAATCAATACTAAAAATTAGTATTGGATTAAATACTCATTTGCAATAGTATCGATACCAACAGTGCCATCTTCCCTGCTCCAGTCCACACAACTTCATACAGCACCACTGCAGACAGGCAGGCACACAGCCCTCCCCTCACTTGCAGCTGAACACATGAACGCTAGTTGATGTTCACAACACTGAGCTGGCGTCGACAGCATAAAAATAAATTTACATGGCAAGTGCTGCTGCTGAAGGACCTTCGCGACCTGTTTTAGCTGAAATTTAAAAAGCAAAAGTGCCGTTTGGAATTATTTTGCTTTAATATTTTACCTGGCCGGCGGCACACCTTAACCCTAGCTATTCAACTATTAGCAATTAGACGATAGCCACATTAGCCGCCTGTTAAGTCATCATTAAACTGCGGCTTTGGCTAATAATAGAACGACTAACATTAATGTGGGAGCTAGGCAGGAAACGTTATCAGTCTTGCCGGACTGTAACATTAATAGACAGTGTCAATTTAACAGGATAACATAATTATTTGTATCTGAAAAGTGTTATATTTCTCTTAAAGTCCCAGATTGAAGCTGAGAAAAGTCGACCAGCAACTAGACAGAAACGGCAGCAGCCTACCTGACAACTCTATTTAATCAGCAACGAAAATATAAGTCACCAGAAGCACAGAAAATAAACAGGGCTGTAGCTGAATACATTTGCATGTGATATATTTATATTTTTGCACTTCCTCAGACAACCTAAAAATAGAGTTGTCATTGATGTTATTGTTTGTATTGTTGTAATCTTTATTTAAAAAAAAGGGTTAGGTTCATTTTTTCTCTTCTATTTTTTCTGGGTATCGAGTTTAAAATTCTAGTATCGTGACAACCCTACCTGAGATTTTGTCGTTTTGTAAATTGTAAGAAATTGTCTGACATTCAGTTTTTTATTTCAGTAAGACGTGTGGAGGGTTGTTATGTTGGACTGGTCACCGGGTCTGATTGGTAGCTAAAGTTGTGTGTCATCAGTGTAGCAGTGAAAATGAACACTGTATCTGCAGACGATGTCGCAGAGAGGGAGCATATTAAATACAAAATAAACTGGGACCGAGGAAGGAGCCTTGGCGGACACCGTAGGATGAGTTAGCAGAGGGAGAGACTGAACCAGCCATCGATGGGTGATATTTAACTTTCAGGCTGGAACATTACAACATTTTCAACATGTTTTTCTTCTTTTTGCTCCTGCAGGTGAACAGACAGAGCCAGAGATGTCGGAGGATCCAGAGGCGTGCTGACATGGCCTACCCTTTAGTGTCTGGTCCTCTCCCTGTTCCCAAAGGAGGAGGTGTAGGAGCAAGTGGAGGGCTAACAGGAGCCTTGCTGGGCGTTGGAGTGTCAGGGGCCAGCATGGGGATTGGATCCGTCTATCCTAATGGAGGCTTACTGGCTACTGGATTGGGCCAGCCTTGTTCCTGCCAGCAGTGCATGCTGGTCCTTAGTGTGAAGACCAATACAGGAAGAGCAGGGGGAGGAGCTGCAGGGTTACAGACTCTAGGTAGACGCTCGCTAACCATGCAGCGACCTAAGAACTCAGCCTCCAAACCTCTAAGTCCGTCTAAATCGGCCACACTGGGACGAGGACAGCCTCAGAACTCCAGCTACTATCAGACGCTGCCGCACGGCCTCGCCATCTCCAAAAACACTGCCTCACCAAGAAGGAACGCTCAGCTCTTCGCTCAGTCGCTGGCTGCCCTCACCACTTGCACGTCCTCTCTGGGTATCTCCTCGTCTTCCGTCAGGCCGCCTCCCCCATCCCTCCCACCTCCTCAGCCCCCATCATCCAACCCAAATTTGAACCCTCCGTCCATTCCGGCCAAGCACTCTTCATCTTCAGCCGGTGAATCAGTGCCGACTGGTACATTAATTACCCCTGCCAGCAATGTGACCACACCCCCTTCTCCAGTGCCATCTCCGTCGCCAATGGTGATGAAGCCGCAACGCATGGTGTCGTCCACGGCAACAGTGTGCCATGCCCCGTTGCCACAGAGATCCAGCTTAGCCGGGCTGAGCAGACCAGCGTTACAGAGGATTGCCATGGCCCAGTCCAGAGCACTCATAGCATCAGGGTAAGTGAATAACATACACATGTGGAACATGTGGAGACACACAGCACCAGTAGCTTCATTCAAAGCCTTTTATTGGTATTTACATGGTGATGATGATGAGGGCTGCAGAGGTTACCATATTTTCATTTTATAATTTTTTTTTATTGCAATAGGAATTTTCACAATACACATCACAAAGAAGTGTAATATCATAAATCTCCTGCTGTTTGGCTGTTTCTAAACTCAGATTTCAATACAGCCAGTTAACATGTTGAATATAATGCTGAGCAACATTTAGCGGTGCCCTTGTTTTTTAGTTGACAGTTCAGAACAAGATGCAAATAACAGCATACTTTATTGACTAAATGATATTATTGTTAAGGTGGAGTGTTAATGTTAGGTGTTAATGTTGAAATCAATGTAATTACAAAACAGACACTTGACTTGTTTTCATGGATTATACACACAGAATGCAAAACTTGAAATACTATCCCATATTGTCATCGCAATGTGTGTCTCATGCTGGACATTTTCCTCTGTCATGCAGTCCTCTGTTACAGTGAGTTGTGTTTGTTACTCTGCACTGACTGAGTGATGTGATTTCAGAGGTGTGACTAGATTCACATTCATTCCTCTTGGAAATGTCTGTTTGTAGTTGATCAAGTGGATTTTGGGGTATTAGACCTTTTGTTTGTCGTGAAAATGGTCATTAAATACTGGGTGTGTTGAGCACAATGCTGTTAACATGGATGGAATTGATGATGTTAATGAGTTCCTTCTGAAGATGACAGAATAACAGACAGCAGACAATGAAAAATCATTTTAAATACTGAAACAATTGAGGTCCAGTAGCACCTACCCTCTGGTCATGTGTCTTGTGTCAGCAGTACTAGCAGGCAGTAAATTCTGGTGACCTTAGAATTTAATTAAATGTAGATTGATGAGAATCCACATACAAATTGAAGCTACGCCAAACAGAAGTTTTGAAATAGTAAATTGACCTTGTAACTGTTTACATAGATTCCTGTGGACTATGTGTGTTTGTCAGTGTGTAAGTATGTGTTCATGCCATTGGTGCAAGTGTGAAGGCCATGGGCTAGCAGCACCTCCCTCTCTCTAAAGCTATGTTATGTGGTGGTATGCACAGTGCAAAGAGAAGAGAGCAGCTCTGTGAGGAGTCCACTCTGACTCCCACAGAACCGTTTCAACCACTGTTCTCAACACTGGGAGATACCACATTCAGGAAATAACGTGTTAAACTAAGATGATGAACATGGTAACGTGACTGTACGTTAGCAAGTTGTCTTACTGGCATCAGCATTTAGCACAAAGCACAGCTGTGCTTAAGAAAAGCCTTTTAGAACAGCTGACCGGCTTCAGACTATTGTTTACTCTTTAATTCAACCCAAGAAGTGCTGACCTTTTGCACTTGCTGTTTCCAGCTTCGCAGTCATACCATTGAGAGGAAAGTGTTGCTCATTGACCCACAGAAGCTGATTTTAATCAGCTTCCGGTCACAAGTCAACTTCTTCAAACAGATTCTTCAGTACTGTAACAGGAAAGAAAAAAAATACATTTCCAATTTCCATGATGATACAATAGTGACTAAAGACATTTCCTGAAAGCTTTCCTATTTGGTGGTTTAAACAGCAGGTGTTTGTTCACTTCTGTGGGGAAAAAGCCTCCCTATGCACAGGAAGTGAGGCCTCTTCAGTCTGAGTTCACCACCAGAGGCCAAAACATGGGATTCTTACAGATAATCACCTCGAACTGAAAACAAGGTCAGATGAAGATGGTGTAGATTTCTCGGTATTCAGACACATCCCCACAGCCCCATCCCCTCCCCCAACCCCACCACTCCTCCCAGCCCCCATCCCTGTCGCTTGTTCCCTGCCCCCTCCTCTCCTTCTCGGCTCCTCTCCTTTCTTCTCTACCGTCATGGCTCAGCAGCCCGGGCCCCTCGCAGCCTCATTGTTGGTCTCCACAGTAACTGTTGAATGACCCAAGTCTGGGCAGCATTAAGTAGGGCTCAGACTGCAGGCGTTTTTGGACCATTTAACCCTGATTCACCCCCTCCTGACAGTCGGAGGAGCGACCTGGTCCTGGACCTTGGTCGGTTCAGATGTTCGGCCCGTATTATCTGGTCACATGAGAGGTTCACAGTCTTAAACCTCGTGGACTCGCAGACTCCTCAGGTCACGTTAGCTAGCATAGTACTGTTGATAGATGTTAAAACTGACACAACCCGTGTTGACCACATCTCCCCAAACATTGTCTCATCCAGACTCGCTCAGTACAACAGTTACAACAAGTTGTTGCACCACAGTCTCCGTTTTGTTTACGCCCGCTTCTCCATGGGATTAAATGCGATGAGATCAATTGAGGTAATGCATCGCTTCCTGATTTCCCCCTCTCACACAATAATAATAATTTCCCATATTGTGTGTTGAAATCTTGTAGTGTGTTCATGTTTTTAAGATTAGACAGAAGAAACATCTGTGAAGTTTTTCCTGTGTGTGATGCAACCTAACTCAAACTCAACTAGGATTTTAAAACTCCTGTAGTCTGAGCTGTAGTCTGTAGTCTAGCTAATGCCAGCACTTTTTTCCACGGCTAACCTTAACCCAACCCGGGTTAATATATGAAGAAAACAACAGCAGAGAGAAGCAGACAATATTTATGTCGGTGCCAATACAACTTTTTTCCAATACAAATTTTTCAATGCCATTGTTTTCTTTTTCAGTTCAGGTTTTGTTTTCAATGCCAAAATGTTACAGTCACTGTTGTAGCCCCATACAAGTTTAAATATAATTATCCTTATGAATACAGATGCCATACTTCAGTAGCATGTATTATGGTAGGTTGGATTGCTTGGGGTGGGTGCCATGTGGTGGAACACCCCATCATATAGCTGGATCT
This sequence comes from Seriola lalandi dorsalis, assembly GCF_002814215.2. Classification (NCBI taxonomy): domain Eukaryota; kingdom Metazoa; phylum Chordata; class Actinopteri; order Carangiformes; family Carangidae; genus Seriola; species Seriola lalandi. The sequence continues at coordinate 58,392 of NW_019525549.1, read as the reverse complement.
GCTGATATAACAGCATGTTAATGATGTGAATATTTTTTGGGTGGGGGAGAGTAGACAATGGTACTTCTCCAGTCAGCATTGTTGCTACCCCCAGACAAACACAATCCTGAAGAGGGAGGTGTGTGTGTGTGTGTGTGTGTGTGTGTGTGTGTGTGTGTGTGTGTGTGTGTGTGTGTGTGTGTGTAGACAGTCTCAGACATAGACATTACTTGGCCGATGGGAACGGGTGGGGGTACAAGACAAAGAAGCAAGTCAGCAAACTGTCAAAGATAGCTCAGACAGTGGTGCAAGAAATCAGGACAGCAAACACACACAGACACACAAGCACACATTGTCCTTCTCTCTCACACACATCAAAAGTAAATATTGACTATCTTGATGAGAGCTGCAGTGAAGAATGTGTGTTCTCTCTCTATGGGGGGGTTATGGGAAAGGAAATGAATGAGTGGAGGTAAAAACTGGTATGTTGAGGGGAAGTGGGCTGCACAGTCTGACAGATAAGAAAAGAGGAGCAGAAATGTACAGTGAGAGTGTGTTCAGTTCACCTAAAGGCTACAGACGACAGCTTGATTTGAATCATGCTGTGCACAGCAGACGGGTGAATCTCATCTGTTGCTTTTTCACATATTCAGGGAAAACATGCAGAACGACACCCTGACAAAACTAATATCCTCCAATGTTTGATAACGGGGCTGCTCCATTATGGCACAAATCATAATCACAATTATTTTGATCAAATTGAGATCATGATTATTTACCATGATTACTCATTGACTTAGGAAACACCACACATTTATTGAACTTAAAAAAAAAAAAAAAAAAAAAAAAACTGTCTTTTTAACCGTGGACTCTATTGAACTTAAAATACAATTCAACGGAAAAACAAATTAAAAAATAAATAAAATAAAATATGAGATGGATAAATGAAATATATACTATCTAAATGTATACAATTAAATATATAATATAAAAACTCATAAAAACAAATTAGATCAAGTACAACACATCAGCCCTGGCAGCAGCTTGTTGATAGTAAAGCTTATATCAAGCGCCACCAAAAAAAGAAAAAAACATAAAATAAACAAAGAGATTTCAAAAAATGGGAAATGTGTTGCGAAACATAATGCGGCACAATAATCGTTTTTATCTCCATTATCTCATAATTGTTGGAAGCCAAAATCGTAGTAGAAAGTAAAATTAGATGAATCATCCAGCCCTGTTTGATAATAGTTAAAAGAATGTGACTGGTTAAAGTTGTGACACGTGTAAACAATCACATTTGGCACTGACCGGTAACGATACTCTATGCTCCTGTTTGCTTTGCTTTTGGCTGATAGCATGTGAGTAATATTTTGTCTCATCAGTGTGCTCCACATGTAATCTTTGGATGCATGCAGATTTAAAAAAAAAAAAAAACTCTTTGCTCGTAAGACATGCACCACAAACATGATCATTTCCCTTTGTCTTGTTGGATTGTGTTGTTGTTCATACGCTTTAAGTTCTTAATGCAAACAACATAACAGCAATAATAGAAAATGATGGATGGGAGAGCATTGGGTTAACCTCAAGGGGGAATGACGGAGACCAGGCAGACAGTTATTCCTGTGTCGTCGGGTGTCTGAGGCGGACTGCTGGTTTTGGTCTTTCATCATTTTTGAAAATCCTCAGCCAATTTTGAGCTTTCTTTGAATTAATGCTGCATGATAAGCAAAACAAAAAAAAAAATCATATCAAGATTCTTTTTGGCAGATTTTGTGATTTCAGTTGGAATGATCATTTTTTCATTTCACTGAAAAAAGAATAAAAATCATGATGATGTGACATCATGTTCCTTTACTTGTGGAGAATATGATTTTTGGGCCGGGGCGTCTTTGTAGCAGCACAATGCTTATGGTGCTAACAACTTACACCATTTACCTTCATCAAAAAAATAGTTTTTGCCAAATTGGGGTTTGAATTATTTTTTGATTAATTATGCAGCTGTACTTTGTATTTTTTGAGCTAATTAAGTCTGTCATTGTTTATTCAACAAATGCATGTCCTTCTCAGAGCTTGCATTTAATTTTTTTAATTTAATTTTAATTTTAAAAAATTTAAAAATTTCACACATTCAATCCACAACAGCAAACCTGTCTACCATGTTTTGTCACATCAAATAATTTTCACTAAAACAGAGAAAATCAGCTTGAAACATCATGAAGTTGTCTGTGAAAAACTTTGTGTGTGCGTGTGTGTGTGTGTGTGTGTGTGTGTGTGTGTGTGTGTGAGACCATGTATGGGAGGCTTTATGTGTTTGTGACAATATGTGTGTGAGAATGTGTGGGAGTGTGTTATTGTCTGGTGTCTAAATCAGTCCAGCTGATGTCCATCTTTGCCCGGGGGAATAGGAGGAGCGGAGGGAAGAGGGGTGGAGGGAGTATGTGAGACAAAGCTGGGGGAGTGTGTGATCTGGTGGGAAGCAGGCGGAGGGGAGGAGGGTGTGTTTGAGGTCACTGGGGGTCAAAAGACTGAAGTCCCATTCAGGCCATTCCCCTCAGGCAGGGACGGGATCTTCTTTTCTCAAAGATCTCGGGCTTTTTCTTTTTCTTCTTCATTGGTCTCGTTTTCCACCAGGGTTTCCTGGTTTCCTGTTACTCCCCTAATACTTCCTCCATTTTGGTTCATATTTTATGGAGGACCAAAGTTGACATAGATAGACAGACACAAATAAATATATAGATAAATGGCTGTGTAATTAAGCAAAGTGGTAAATAATTAGTTAAATAAACTATTTTTAGATACCTGTGCTGATACAATACTTTGATATTGATACTGATACCAAAACAAAACTTCCTATTATACAAACTTTTACTACAAACCTTTTTTTACTCAACAAAACAAGCCAGAAGTCTCTAAAATGTTAAATGTTGTAAAAACACAAGCAGTTACACAAAAACTTAATGAATGCAATCAGACAATCTGCCTCAAATGTAAATCAGCAGAAGGCACCTGAGGTCACCTTTTCTGTTTCTGCCCCAAAGTAAAGAAATTCTGATATGCAAGATATTTTCAAGTGCCTTAATTAAGTATATAAGTGTGTTACATCAAATCCATGTGCTGCCATTCTAGGCGCGGCCCGTCACTCGGCATAAAACACAATACAATATTGCACAGTCACTGCAAAGAGGAAGATTTGAACCCTTTGGAAAACTGAAGATGTGCCTTCTTTTAAGACTTGGTTAGTCGAGGTCACTAATCTGTTGCATCTGGAGAGAATTAGATTTACTGTTTGTCTTCGCTCTACAACCTTTGATAGAATGTGGCAACCATTCTGTCTTATTTATCAGGAGTGTTCTGTGTATGTGCATGTGTGTCTGTGCATGCAGATATGTATACATTCATTTTTGTACATGTACTGTTTTTAACGTAATGCCTTGGAACCTTAGAAGAGCAGCGTTCTGTCTTTGTGTCCTGGAGTGGTAGATCCCTCTGTATTTGTGTTACATGTTAATAAAATAGAATACTTACAAATAAAGTATTAAAATTAAAAAATTAATTAAATCAGGAACCATCTGTAACGCTCTAGTATGGAAACATTTTTTTGGCATAAATAAAAGCCAACACTATCTATGCAGAAAAATCCTACACGCCCAAAATAACTCCTCCCACGTGTCACGCACTACATCATATGCTCACTAATTCCAATATCATATACTGTATATGTATATGTAGGGTAGACTGGGGTAAGACACCGCCCTGTTATTCCCCTCCTGACTACTCCATTGAGTCAATTTTCCTTTCAGATCTTTTCCTGGATGGTAGTGGTCTTGCTAATCAAAATTATGGTGACAAGATTATACATGATCAGACTTGGTTTAACTCTTCCTTACCTCATTCCGTAAAGACTTCCTTGCTCACGCAGCAGCCTGTTAGTTATTAATACACCCAGTGATGTGCAACAAGTGATTAGTGTGTGTATGTGTGTCACATCACTGTCATCGTCACTCATTGCCTTACTCCAGCACAGTTCTAACATAAGTGTTTCCCATCCATCATCACAGGCAGTCTATTTATAACGGTTATAAGGTGTTTGTCTTTCATATGTTGTCATAAATAAATCTCCATGACAAGTTTAAGATCTTAAACTACTTTGACCGCATACGACAGCAGAGCTGCTGCGCTACAGAGCGACGTTCGGTCTAATCTGATCAACGTGGATGGAAATTTGATGTGATTAAGGTGCGATACCGACCACATTTAGCCGTGTATTCTCACTGTGTGCTGTTGTGGAGCTGCCTTCTGACGACTGACTGTGGGATCGGCACATCCCATCAAACATAAAAGAGTTGTCTACTGTTATTTCACCTAGATGAGACAGAATTAAGCCACAGTTGTCCTACAGATGTGTTGGACATCATTTTAATGTTTAAATGTGCTGCTAATTATTTAGTTTTAGTTTCCATGAAAAAAGATTTTAACAACACCGTGATACCTGTGATCATTTTGGTCACTATAATGGGGATGTTAAATTTTTATACGGTTTCATCTCTATTTATGACTGTACCTGTAGATGGCACATGTATAAACCTGTCCACCTATGCAGGTACCCAATGTAGTACAAGTATTAAATAATGTGCACGAATCAATAAGTGTCCCATTGTTGAGTGTAGCTCTGTAGCTCAGTGTTTAAAGTGGAGGCCCATGGAAGGTGTGTGTATCTGACCCTGTGTAGTAATCCACTGTGGTGTTGGCCTCTCTGTGTATTGTTGTTCTGTTAATCTGTGATAGAGCTCCAGTTATCAGTGTGTTGTGGAAGCTTAGAGTGAACCAGTATCATGTGTCGACATCTACCATCAGTGATTGTGTTTGTTTAGCCCTCACTCTGTATGTTTACTGTTTTATTACTCACACTTTGCTTTGTTTTCTCTCTCTGGAGCATGTGAAGTAACACCTCATTTCACACACACACTTTCCTCATACTCTTTCCGTCATCCACATTAGCGCAGACTTAGACGGACACGCATGCACACACGCATCCACACACCCCAGTGAGTCATTCACTAGTGTGTTGTCATGTGTCACTGAGTGGGGTTAAGTGAAAGCAGCTTAGTGCTCTGACAGAAAGCCTGTTAAAGCTAACCCAACAACAGGAAACAACAGATCATCAACGCTCTCTGCCCATCTGTTAAGTCTGCAGCACTGACTACACTAGTCTATTAGTAGGAGTGAATGCATTTGCATTTGTACGAAGGTTTGAGCTGTTACCCTTTTCATAGCTCAGTTGGTAGATGAGAGGACTGTGGACATGAGCGCTGCTATCCTTTAATATGGAGCAAAGGCTGCGTCCATCCTACTACGTTTTCCTTTTAAATTGAAAAAGATCTCCGTCCACACTAACACACTTGAAAATACTTGCATGCATGAGCGTAGACGTACGCTGAGCATGTGCGAGCCGGTGTAAACAGGAAGCAGATTGTCTTCTCTACAGTTGATTAGTCACGCAAAATACTACGCACGCAAAAGCAAAGACAGTGGAAGTGTTAAAATAGAGAATATAAGTGATCAACAGCTGCTAGCAAAGACAACACAGTCAGCAACACTGTAATTCATTATCATGTTGTGTTCACCACTGGTAGTCCAGGCTGATAAGAGAGATAAGAGAGACCGTGGGTGTCCACATCATCATTTATTAAGTTTTCTGCTTCTGTATCCCAGACTACAACACAACTGCAGAGTTTTCAAAATAAAACACAACCCCAGCGTTTGTGATAATGAATTACAGTTTCTTGATTTTCTTTTCTAGAAGCTGTTCAGTTAAATTCTGTTTTTTAACACTACAACTGTCTCTGTTGTTCCTTGCTCAGAGCATTTTGTGTGACTAACCAACTGCAGAGTAGACAGCCTGCTTCTTGTTTACACCAGCGTACACAGTGTACGTGAATGCTCATGTATTTGTGTGTTTTCAGGTGTGTTAGTGTGGACAGAGATGGTTTTCATTTTAACATAAAAACGTAGCAGTGTGGACGCAGCCTCAGGCTTAAGTTAACAGCAGATCTGTAATCAGACAGTTGGCACTTACTGCCTCCACACGTCTTTAGCATGTGTGTTTATTCTCTCCTCTTCAGCAGCTGTTTTCTATGCAATATAGACTGTAATGCCAAACACACACTCACAATGTGTGCGTGTGTGTTCTACAGCCTGAGCAGGTCTATAATGGACTAATGTGCCACTGACCCACTGCTGAACAGTGGTGTTAGTGCATACATCTGTCAGCTGGAGTACTTATTATCACCTGACCCCCCCCCCGTTTGTAAGAATAAAGCTCAAACACGTGAACAGATATGAATCAGATATATATCCCATCCAGTTTTATGAAAAACAGTGATCTGTGTGACGTGTGTTAGTCATTTAGAGACGATGATGATGATGATGATGATGGGCTTTGTGATGAAGCAGGTAATCCCCCAGAAAGCACCTGTGTGACGTACATGTCTGTGAGCTCAGTGAGCAGATGGAAACTCCGAGGATTAGCTCTCATAAACACACGCAGACGGCGCGGTGTGGTCGTTCATATGTTCTCCAGCTCGCTGTGAGACACGGAGACACAAGCAGAGGAGAAGGAGAAGGAGTGAGAGAACAACAGACACACGGCAGAAAGAGGAAGGAGGAGAACTAACTGCTTTTTGTGTCGTTTTGACAAACTTTTGAAGTTTTCTTCAATTCTTGTCCCTTTTCAATGTTTCTGTAAAGAACACAGAGGCACACAGGAGACTTGTATATCCAGCTGACATCCTTTGCCTCTTTTCCTTTTTTGTCTTTGTGTGAATTTTGGTTTCGGTGACTTCTGACTGTGAGAATGACAGTCATCAGTTTTTCAAAGTGAGTATTCAGTCGCAGACTATTAGCCAACCTCTAATGTCTGATCAGAGAGACATTATAGGCCTGGGAGGAGAGAAGTGTGCGAAATACACTTCACTTGACAGTTTGTCTTCTGTTGCAGTGTGCCCACCGTCCCAGTGAAGAACCTCAGTGGATCCAGTCCTGTTCACCCTGCGCTGGCCGGTGAGCAGACACACACACACACACACACACACACACACACACACCAAGGAACCGACTGCCGTAGATATAGAAGAAACCAAAGAGGATTTCTCTTCTAACAAATGTTTTTTTTTTGTCTTTATCTTTTGTGTTTCAGGGATCACAGGAATTCTGATGAGTGCCGCCGCTCTGCCCGTGTGCCTGACGAGGCCTCCTAAACTTGTGCTGCATCCTCCGCCCGTCAGCAAGAGTGACATCAAACCAGTGCCAGGCTTTGGACACTGTTGCAGGAAGACCACCAAGAAACAAGCTCGCAAGGGTAAAGCGTTAAAATAGTTTCAGCCTGAGTCCGATGAAAGAGAGACTTCACCAGTTGTTCTCTCTGTTTCTTACCCGCCTTTCTGCTCAGTGACGAGGCTGTTCTGTGGATATGAGAAGACAGGTGTTCACGCAGGTTAACGGCCATCCATTCATCACTCCTCTCTGTTCCCTCTCCCCTTTGTCTGCAGGTAAAACTCCAGAGGAGGTGGTGAAGAAGTACCTGCAGAAAGTCAAAAGTCCACCAGAGGAGGTACGTTATGTGTTAGTGAATACATCTTTATATTTTATATCTTTGAAGTATTAACTCAGATCTAGAGAGAGAAGCTTTTCATAATGACTTTTCTTTTTTTCCCCTTTCCTTGTCTTCCCTAGGACTGTACCATTTGTATGGAGCCATTGGGGGGTCCATCTGGATACAAAGGTCCAGGGGTGGGGCCTGTTTCCAGGGCAGATTCAGTTGGGCGACTTGCACAGTGTGGACACCAGTACCATTTCCAGTGTCTGGTGGCTATGTATAATAATGGCAACAAGGACGGCAGGTAGGTTAGAGACACATAACACCCCTTTTCATTCCCTCACAGGTTTTAATTGAATAACCCCCGTAATCAATCTCTCTTTTCAGTCTTCAGTGTCCCACGTGTAAAACCATCTATGGTGTAAAGACAGGCAACCAACCGGCAGGGAAGATGGAGTACCACGTCATCCCTCATTCTCTACCAGGGCACCCTGACTGCAAAACCATACGCATCATCTACAACATCCCACCAGGCATTCAGGTACTTGAAAAGATCTGGGCTGACAGTAGTGTTTATTTTATTCCATGTCGTGTGACACTGTTAGAGCTAATAATGTTAACACTTCCTCCTCCTCTTCTCAGGGACCAGAGCATCCAAACCCAGGGAAGCCCTTCACGGCCAGAGGCTTCCCCAGACACTGCTACCTCCCAGACAGCGAGAAAGGACGCAAGGTAAACTCACTAGTAAAACTGCCAGTCCAGTTTGTCTTTCTGTTCGGACTGAGGACACACATGAGTGCAAGGAGTGATGTCATCACAGAGCACACACACACAGACACGGGGGAGAGAGTGGGCTGTTGGGAAAACATCCTGTTCCCGGGGTTGTTGCTCCTGTCAGTGTCAGAGTCTCTGTGTGAGACGCTTCGACCAGTGACTGTGTGGTTTTAAAACTGATTTCAGGGCTGCAGCTTCACTCTCAGAGGAAGGTGTAACCGCGGTGTTTCTGGTTTAACAGCACCGTGCTGGACAGGTGACAGGTGTGTCTACAGTGTGTGTGCTCTGAAAGACGTCACAGCAGGAAAAGGGGTGAAAATGAATGACTTCACCCAGGTGTTATATTTACATCAATGCTGATCGAAGCCGGAGCCGATAAATACTCTGTCTACTGCAGAGTCATGTGACCGGTGAACGCTGATTGTTCCCGGGTCTTAGTGGGTTTCTTTGACCAGTGGAAAAAGGGGCTTTTCAGACACCCATTAATCTGCCTACATCTGTTGTTTATACAGATACATTTTTAAAGTTGTTTTTAAAATGGACATTTCATCTTTAACCCTACCTTGTCGTCAGGTACTGAGGCTGCTCCTGGTAGCATGGGACCGCAGATTGATCTTCTCAGTTGGTACATCAAGCACTACAGGAGAGTCCGACACCGTCATCTGGAACGAGGTGAGACTCGACACTCAAGAATGATTTGATCGTGGTGAGTGATACATGCACATTAGATTTGTTGCCACTGAAACTAAAGGCAACTTTTCCCTTCCCTGTAAGGTCCACCATAAGACAGAGTTTGGCTCCAACCTGACGGGCCACGGATTCCCCGACCCCGGACACCTCGACAACGTCCTGGAAGAGCTGAGAGCTCAGGGCATCACAGAGGATGATGGACTGATGGAAAAGTGAAAGGACATAACGGCCAGCAGAGAAGGAGGAGACATCAGTGAGAGAGCAGTTGAGGCTGGACGGGTGAACCAGGAGAAGAGGAAGAGAAGTGGGGCCTCACCATGAAAATAACAGTGAGGAAAAGAGGAGGTCCTGAACTGAGAAAGACTCTCTCTGCCAGCACTTAAAATGAGTGCAGGGGGGACATTTCTGGTTGTACGAGACATTGATTATGTTTTCAAGGTGTTGATTGAGTCGGCGTTGGGTTCACCTGTCAATGCAAGTCTGTCCAAATTTCACAGTTTTCAAACAAGCACATCAACAGAAGTGGGAGTTTGAGGAAGCATCATCACAGAAAGGAAAACAATGCACAGGAGGAATATAAGAAATCAGAAGGAGAATGAGGGCACTCACGGTTTCAGCTACTAAACAGCTAGGTACTAAATGTCGCAAAGTGTGAATGAATCGGTACTAATATTAAGGTCAAAACAAGTTTACTTTACTGAGAGAGAGAGAGTAATATAAAAGAATGGTAAAATGTCAGAGCAGTTCAGTAAAAAATGGGGATTGAAAGGACAAAGAGAAAGAAGTTGGAGCAGTGGGGGAGGTTACGGGAGGGAGCAGAACAGGAATAATGTAGCAGAAAGAGCCAATGATGGTGAATGAATGTAGTATAGGGTAGGAGTAGAGTAAAATTAACTTGTATGGTACTGTTCAGGTACTTTAGCTATTAATAAAAACAAGGAAACCAAGAGAGACGACAGGAGACAGACGATGTGCTTCTTGCCTGCCTGGGGTTGAAGTTTAGTGCTGTTGCTCCCTCTTGTGGTTTTTCTGATTAACTACACCTCCGCCTGTAAGCTAATGGAACAAATCCAATTGTTACTTTGAGTTATCCACCTGTGTTACTTTTTTATCGGTACTATAACCCTCATGTAATGTCATTCCTTATGTTACCTCTTACTTTTGACTCAATGGTTTTCTGTAATAGGCGTTGTTTGTTTCTGATTGTTTGTGAAATGCCAAAAGACCAAACTAAGGCCTCGTCATTTGGGCCTATTACTATTGAGCCACTGTGGTACAAGTTAACCTTAGATTCACAGGAACCAGTATTTACATCTGTCTTTATTGTATATTTGTCCCTTTTGATGGTTCACGTGGTTTCATTGGATATAGATGCTGCTGTATCCCATCAACAGTGGGATACCAGTGAGAAAATACTGAGGATGTGATGAAGGTGATTGCCTAGAATCAAGCTCTGAGAATTCGCTTCAAGGCCTCAGTGTTAAGTTCCTCTAGTTGAATGAGCTTCACTGTGTGTAAAACCCCAGACCAATGAAGAGCCAGAAAGCCCCTCAGATTGAGCAGAGTGTTAGAAGGCTCAGGAGGGTGGAGAGCACAAGAGAGGTCACGACCTGGTCTGCACAAGCAGAAAAAACACATTTCAAATCAATTTAGCTTGGTCCTGGTGGGATTGGTAAAACTTTAATCTGTGGTTGTCACTGACTAGTTAGTATTACAACACAACATTCACCATCAATATGTCACCCACAAAAAATAAGACCATCGTTGGGACTTTTTCAGACAACAGACAACTTTAAAGGTTCCATATTATATGCATTTAAACTCCCGTCTTTGTGTGTAATCACAGACATTTAATGGAGAGACTCTGAATCTGACCCATTGAAGTGTTACGTGACTCCCAGCTTTGATTGGCATGAAATTCTTCTGGTTAAATCATTGGTACTAAAGGTTAAGAACTGTGTTAGAAAATATCTGGTCCTTTGATATAAAAGTCAAAGCTACAAGCTCGTGTACATAAAAACAAGATGGACGCCCACGGTACGTTTCAGCCAGAAACATCTAATCACTGAGATTCAAATTCTGTCATGTGAGCTGCTAACAGCAGGCGATAAGTAAAGTCTTAAAATCTGCTTTAATTGTGGGTGAAATCTGCAACTATGATGCTTTTGTTCTCAACAGTAATGACGAAGCTTTTTGAAGTGGTTACCTCTAAGATTTGTACCTCGCACTGGCCTCTCCTCCATGGCAATGGCAGCCGAGGATCAGGGGTATTGTAGTATGTATCATTTAAAGAAATATGGGGAGTACAGAATGGCCGCCAGCATTTCACGACTCATTAACTTCAGGAAATATATCATACCTGAATTCGCTTTTGATTGGCTGCCAACACTAAAGATGTAACTGTAATCTATCCAATCAGGCCTCCACTCTGGATTTACCTCATTTGACTCAGATGGGCTGAGAACAGCAGCTCATCTGAACCTCTAAATGAGATTTAGTATTGTGAGTATGTTTGTCAGTTTAGGACATTTAATTATTTTAGATTATTATTCCTCTTGGTAAACATTTTCAGGACAAAGCATCATGAAAAGCCTTATTTTTAGCCACAGAAGTGGAGTGTATGCAAAAACAACAGAAAGCTTTCTAATATGGGGCCTTTAATCTATGACTAATCAATAAGACATTCTTATCTCAGCAACATTGATAACAACTTTTCTTCTAAGCTCCTCATCCACCAACTGAGAACACACTGCCCATTCTCTGGGTTGGCTCTTTAAATGGCCCCATATCACAATAGCCCCCTTTACACAGCCTGTTCAAGGCCGGACTGTTGAGCATGTACTCTGCCTCACCGTTCTGTATGAAAGTTACAAACACAGACACAGAATTGGGGGGGGGGGGGTTCTGTCTTTAAGCAGAGGTATTCACAGAGTTGAATCAACGTCTTCTAAAAGAGACAGATGCTGCTGTTGTTTTATTAAACATTATGCCTTTGACTCTGGAACCAGCATGTTATCTATGTGAAATCACACACGGGGGCAGGATTAAGCTGCCGAGCAAAGGCACCATAATGAAGGGTCTTCTTCAGGGCAATACAACAGGGCCTCTGTGTAAAAGGGGCTAATGTCACAAGGTGTGTGTGTCTGTTTCCTCTTTGGGACTTTTTCTGGTATAAACACTGACCCTGTTGGGACCAGTAGTCCTAATGTGGACCAAAGCCCAGTCATGGTTAAGGTAGGCTGTCCACAATGAATGGAAGTCAATGCAATGTCCTAACAAGGACAACTGTGCAGACTTGTGGGTATTTGTGGAAAAGAGAATCTGTGTACTGTGTATACTACCAACATGTTCCCAGTTTAGGATATTATTTGTGTAGTACATAGGGTTGCCGTCATCTTCTAACTCTGGTGATGATTGATGATGGTATTCCCTGTACAGTAACTTCTTGATTGCTTTTTAACATGAACTGTAGTTATACTTTTAGCATTTTCTTGACACTATTATAGAATAATTTTCCTTTTTTTCATTTTGTACAATTATGTTTTTTAGTAATTATACCCATTTCATTTGGTACAATCGGCTTTCGAAGACAGTTAAATACAATGTCTTTTTGAATTTGAATTGTGTACAGACGTTAAGCCGATTTTAAGATGAATTCATCTTTTCTTTGTAAAAGGAATTTGATGGTAGACTTTTATCTGATTGTTTAACATAATGAATTTTAATAGCAAGTCAAACTTTTGTACACTTACTTTTTCTGTGAGGTAAAGAACAACTTCATTTTTTAACATATCACCTGTCCCGCTACTGGTCTGCACTGAGCCTTTCTGCCAACTGCAGCTCTCAGCATTTGTGACCCTGGTCTCGTGTCCGATCTTCTTTAACCATAGAATGGCTCAAGTGCAGGGGACATGATGAAAATGACAAAAATGTTACAAAAATCATTTCCTCTTGTGGTGTAGGAGTTTTGTCACGCCATCGACCCAAACACTGCAGTGACTCGGGAAAACACTGATTTTGTATCATCACTAAGTCACTGATTTTAATTTGTCTTTGTGTTATTAAAAAAAAAAAGGATTTGATTTCTAAACTGAACAAGAAATTGTCATAACTACATTTATTGCTTTTGCTCTGGACTTGCTAAATTGAATGAATAGAGACTGATTCACCATGATTTTGTTATTGTGGGGTTAAAAGTGTTCTAGTCTCTATGACTGGACAAATTATCAGCATGTATATCTTGTCTTTGGAGGAAAATAATGTCAGTTGGTTTAAAGGCTTTGATCCACGCTGTGCAGTGTCTGAAACCATGTGAGCAATGTAGCAAAGAGCTATTACCAGTGACTCACCATTTTCCAGTTTTTTCCCTTCTCCAAATGTGGATTTCTCTCCCATCACTATTTCCCATCAGGTAATATCACCCCCAGATGTCTGTGGAGAAGGGCCGTCCGTTGTCGTCTCGTCTGTGAGGGGAGAGTGGGTATGAGGTTGTCACAGGGGTTCCTATGAGAAAGAGAGTGTCAAAACCTGTGATATGAAAAGCAAAGTGTAAATAATGCAAAATAAATGCTGGAGTATGAATGATTAATACAAGAAAAAAATAAAGAATGAATGCAACTTAAATGTATTGTTCTCATTTTAGTGGCCCTAGAGAAGGCTATAGCTGTATTCAATCAAACTGATGGAAGATATTCATTTTTAAATTTATTTAGATTTATTTAAAAAAAATAATAATCAGCCCCCACTTCAACTTACATGACCCTGCCCCAGCAACTGAGACTGACGTCAAATAACGTTACTATGGCCCTTCTTCGAATTTTAAGTGCAGGAGACTATGTTGTCAAATCATCTCATCATTTTCACCTTTCTCATCTTTGTTGATGGCCAGCCAATCACTATGGCCCATCTCTGAAATGAGGAGACCTTTAAATTAATTTGTAGTATTTCAGTTCAGTATGCCGTTGTTCATTACCTGTAATGACTTGGTTGGAAATGATGGTTAAAAGCTAAATGGCTCTCTTCCAAAGAAGTCAGACCTCAAGGGACAGTCTCCTGGTGAAAAAACTCCAATCCAGTCCACCAATCCCTGCCCTCTCTGCAGCACATGTAAAGCAGGGCGTCCTCCTAATCAATGGGCTCTGGAAAAGAGTGTCTTTCCCACAGACTGTGTATAAGGATGGACGTAGCCTCTGTGACGTCACCCACAGGTTTCTGAAGAGCGGTTTTGAAGATCAGAGTGAGCTGCTCCACCGTAGCCTTCATGGCAGTGTCTGACCCCACCCACCTCCCAGCTAATCCAAAAATGCTGAAAGAGGAGATGTGTATTGGGTAAAGACTTTGTTGCATGTCGGTTTTTGGCAAGTATACAGTTGTGGTCAAAAGTTTACATACACTTGTAAAGAACATAATGTCATGGCTCTCTTGAGTTTCCCGTTATTTCTACAAGTCTGATTTTTCTCTGATAGAGTGATTGGAACAGATACTTCTTTGTCACAAAAAACATTCATGAAGTTTGTTTTCTTTTATGACTTGATTATGGGTTAATAGAAAAAGTGACAAAATCTGCTGGGTCTGTATTGTAATCTGAGTTTCTCAGTTCTTTGTTTTGGTTGCCAGGCAGGTGGTGCATGCATGTATGTGTGAATCTTACTGCATGTGAATCCCTCCCTGTTAAACCATTGGCCCTCCCGACATTTATAAAGACAAAGGCACCATCCGCTCAACCAGGTGAACACAGGGTGGTGGAGTGCACATATCGGATATCGGTCGGCAAATGATGTCGGCGGTTGACAGATCTTGCGAGAGTACGGCGCTGGGACAGAGGCAGGTCTCCAATAAAGTGTCGGAATGTTCTGAAGACGTGTGGCTTGTGAAAACTGGGTCCAATATGTATTTCGGTGACTATGGAGTGACAGAATCTTGGAATGAATACACTCAGACCTGCTGCTGGTCTCTTAAAGGGATTTTCCATTTAAATAAATGGAAATGAAGCATCTTGGTTTCTCTACTGTCTTTGATATCAGCCACAGTAGGGCTGCTATTTCAGAGGTTTGGCAAGCAGCCAACACAAAGTTTTAACCTTCCTGTCATGTTGCCTCAGAATAAAAACCCAACACATGGCATATCAGGAATGCAGCATCGGGTATACCATTGCTAGCATTACCATGCAGGCAGGTCAAGTTGGTCATGACATGGTGACTGCTAGTGTGTACAGACAGTCATGTTGACATTGAAGTTGTAGCAAAGGTCCAGGGTGACAGTTCTGTCAAGCTGAAAAACAGTGTAAGAGGGGGGGAGCAATCGGTTGAAATATGGAGGAGTTAAACACACAGTAGATGGTGTCTTCTCACGGCAGAAAGAAGATCTGGGCAGAGTTGTTTTTGAAGCCCCACAAAGAAGAAACAAGCACATTTTTTACGTTCAACAACACATTTTTATTTCATACACAGAACATATATGTAAAACATGACAGGGACATACATTCCTTCACATAAACAGCAGCATCAGGATCATCTTCAGCAGTAACACCGAGGACTAACAGTCCAACTGCCTGACCTGACACACGAATGGGAAGGGCATGTTGCAGCGATTGTTGGACCAGCCCTTGGACACTGCAAAAGCATCATCATCATCATCATCATCATCATCATCATCATCATCATCATCAAATGTGATGGTAGACACAGGTCTCTCTTACCTTGAGAGTTGAGCAGCAGGCACTGGTGGTATGCAGTGGATCTTGATGTATCCCAGTTGGAGTAGTCAAACCGTGAGCCATCTTCCCATCTCCATTCACCCTGGAGGAAGTCACTTTTAGTTTAAACAGCCTTTGTGTGGCATTTCAACATTTATGACTCAATTCAAACACAGACTGCATCATTTTTTACTAACCTTATAGGCAAAACATAATGCCACAGAATGATTTAACCATTGACCAAACTTCATGCCAGATTATACAAACATGAGCTTTAAACTGACTTTAACCCAATTCTTCATGAACGAGCTGAAAAAACACAAACTTTGTTCATCTGCTTCTGTTCCTGTTGTAAGCTGAAGTTAAAACAGGAAACCACTCACACACACATGAGTGATGTGGACACGTTGCGTAGCTTTCTGCCAAATGTCACTGAAATCCATTGACAAGCTACAAGCATTTTAAATGTTTGAACATACCTCAAAGTAGTAACCTCCAATCCAGGCAAACGCGTGGCCACCGGTCTTGACCATGCGCTGGAGGAAGTTATACTCCCAGATGCTGCCGACTGAGGCCAGACTGCCGTCGTAGCTAGCACAGAATCTCTGCAGGACGAGGAGGAGAGGAGGATTTGTTTTTTATTTCGAAATTATATACTGCACTCAAATGAAGCTGAGAAAGAGCTCCAAACTTTTCCTGTTCTACCATTATGAATGTGATTTTATTACCTCAGCGTCTGCCCAGCTGTCAGGATGGTTGGCTAAGAAGTAGCACTTGCCAGAGAAACTCTGCCAACCATCGAGGCAGAAACTGAAACGAGCTGGAGACAAAGAGGGGAACAAACCATGAGAATAGGTAATTAACAAAATGGCTGCCGGTGTCCAGCAGCAGCCTCGTGTGTTACCGTGACAGCAGTGCATTGTGTGATTTTCTCACTTTGACGGAGACCAGCTGGTCTGCCAGCAGCAACAGCAGTAGTGTCCTCAACAGCAATGTCCTCAACAGCAGTCTCCTCAACAGCAGTTTCCTCAACAGCAGTTTCCTCAACAGCAGTTTCCTCAACAGCAGTGTCCTCAACAGCAATGTCCTTAACCACCTCTGTAAAACCAGCAACACAAGGTCTGTGAGCTTCACTGATCATATGAGAAATCATTCATTATCACTATGTTCTTTAGACACATGGCTGATAAATAGACTGACATTAAATCATTTCAATGGTCCAGTTTGTACCAGTTTGCATCGCAGCTTGTACAGTAATAAAGCAGCAGTAGTTGATACTTGTTCTATTGTACGTGATTAGAGCTGAGGTGTACCCATCACTGACTCAGGCTCAAAGCAGTGCTGTTGTCTGAGCTCAGACACTTCAGCAATGATTCACAAAGACAATGAGAAACACACTGTGGGGGTCTGTGATCTCACTCAAGATGGAAAGATTTACAATAAGATGTGCCCATCACCTGGTTCAGGTGCAGCTTTGTCTGCCAGTTGCACAGTAGCAGCTTCAGCTGGAACAACTGAGGGAAAGACAGCAAAGTAGATCAGGTTTATACAGTTAAACACTGCGCTAAACAAGTTCTACTGAGTTCAGGAACAAAGACTACGTGTAACCTGGGATGTCCTAAACCCTCCTTCCCTCCTCCCATGACCCATATTCACTTCTCTTTTCCTCATCATGATGCAAATTTTAGTTGTACTGTAGTTTTATTTTGAAGTTTTAATATGTAAATGCAAACAGCCAATGACCAGCATTATTACATCCTAGTCCGAGTATGCTGCATGCTGACTGGCTCACTGACGCTGATCAGATTTACTCAGGTATCAAATCAGGACATTTTTTTTTAATCCTGGATGATGTCAAACCAGTCGATCAATAAGAGGATGGAAGTTTGATCCCCAGCCGTAAACACATGACAGCTGTTTCACATGTGTTACTGAAATAATGCATCCGTGTTGTGTCTCACCTGCTGCAGCCCAGACGGAGAGAGCAGCACAGAGGACAACAGACAGAATCAGAACAGTCTTCATGATGAAAAGCAATGAAGATCTGGAGGGAGGCAAAGTTTCACATTTCATTAAGTCATGACAACACAACGTTCATCAGTGCAATGTGTAACAGATCCAGACAACAGTAACATAAATTTGACTTACAGCGAGAAGCAGCAGTCAGGTAAGTGTGAAGAGCCGGTCAAGTGTCTAGAAGGTGAGCGATGCTCTCCGCTCTTTATACCGGACTGAACACAGAGTCACCTGACGCAGGTAACTATAAAACATGTGGACTTTGCCTCCTGGGTCAGTGGCGTGTCAAGACCCAGGAAGACGGATGTTTTTCCAACACTTCCCACTATGATGACTGACTCATATCAATAAAACTATATGGGTCAACAAAGTGGTGGAATTTCCAAGCAAACGTTTCATGGCCAGTAAACACTGCTGAACTGGAACCGAACATCTCAGGTGTCCTGGAACGGTAGTGGACGTGCGAGATGAATTGGCAATAACTAGAGAAGGAGGCCGCAGGTGTCAGTTCAGTGATGTTACACGTTAACACGAAGGATCTGCTGAAGTAGAAATAAAGCTTTAAGAAAGAAAAAAAAAGAAGTGCCGTTTCATAGGTGCTTTTGATATTTCTATACAATTGGCAAGTAGAGAAAATTCATTTGTATTGCTTTACACGATGAGGGGATTCAGTGAAACAACATTCATGTACAGACTGTAGTTTTTTGTTATGATGATCATATTGTTCACTATAAATTCAGTCTGCTTCTTCATGATGACTCCTGACAGATTTAAAGAGAATGAATTAATATTTATGGATCTAGATAGTTTCACCACGGCAGACCAACATAAATGTAGGGGCAGGGAATTGTGGGACGGCATTTCTCCATTCCTTTCGCAAAGGAAGGCCCAGTGTTTCCTCTGCTGAAGGAGATAAGATAGGAAGCACTGAAGCTACTTTCCTTATCAGTTAGAGAAGTGGAGCAGCTGTGATCATGGCTGCTGCCCAGAAACTTCAGCTCGTTTCACTCAGTTTCAACCTTCATAAGAAAAAAAGACTTCTCGATAGTGGGAGTGTTCTGGGCGGAGCCAAAATGTTCCCATATTTAAGTTGATTTTGATTTATAACTTGTGATTTTATGACTCTGACGACTTTTTTGCGTACGTCATATTCGTCAGAGTCCTAAAGATTAAACTCTTACCTCCCTGTGGCAAATGAAACGCTCAGTATCATTGAATCACATGATACTCACTGCTAATGTGAAGATTATTTCTCCTCTTACCAATAGATGGATGAACTGATTACAGTTGATTCAGATTTCAGATTTCCCAAGTGGGAAACTTGAATTGCAGTCAAATGAAAAACTGATAAGAAACGACACAAGTGCAACAATACACACAATACAATAAAACACACAGCACTATAAAAACACTACAAAACACTATAAAAAGAAACACAACAAGAACATCAGACACAAAAAAAAACAACACGCTATTAAGTGACAATTTACTTGTGAACATTTAGCAGTGTTGTTGCACACAGGAAGAAGATTTCTTTTTGTTCTATTACTCCTGAACCTGGGAACTGTGACCCTAAGGCCTGAGGGAGGGGCTTCAAACTCAGAGTGAAGACAGTGATTCGTGCTACCCAAAACAGATCTGGCCTTGAGGACAACCTGTTGATTAAAGATGGCTGTCAGTCATTTGTTGAATGATGTGACATTAAACCTTTCAAATGCTCCATCCTTATTCTGTTCTGTGATTGAATTGTGGTTTGTGTTTTCCCAGTAATACAGCATTCAGCATAATGCTTCTCAAGGTTAGGTCAACACCCGTATAACGTCTAACCCATCCCATTTGGCAAGATCTTAGTAAGATACATACTGTAACTGACCCATAAAAAAATGCTGATGCCTGTAATGACTGACTCGGTCAAGGAAACTGTTGTGAGATAAACTTCAGGAAAAGAATAACTGAGACTTCCTTCTGGAAAGTAAGCCATATACTGCACCCTGTTCAGGAAGTCTTCGTCGTGCATGGAAAGAAAGAGCAGTAAACAGAGCTATGAAATGATAGAAATTCATGCACAACAACCAGTTAAAGAGAAAGTACATTTACTTGTGTAAATGATCAGTATCAGTACTCATCCTCCTGGTAATACTGCTCTCCAAACACATCTCATGTTAGTCACCAAATGATTTCATCCCTTGATTTTAAGAACAGTTATGAACTTCATCCTCTGCACTTTAAAAAGGAGAGGAAACTTGATGTTATAAATATACAGTATATTCATACATGTTTAAGAACTGAAGCGCTGAAGAATCATCTACCAGTGGATATAACTCAGTTAGATGTCATAGGAACAGTAAAGGAGGTGGTGCAGCTGCTTCTCTGTACATTTACTTACAGTTTTTCTCAGTCGCTTTGGTACATTTCTCGAATCATCCGCAACATTTGCAAAACAGTAAGTGAATTTCTCAAAACAATTCGTACAAATAGCAAAACACCATGGATTACCTGCAAAAGCCAGTCTCTTGCTCAAAATCCTTAGTTCATCTCTCAAAAGTAAATATCTGTGTCAATGAACATGTCACTGCCATCAGATGAAAAGTCCTTGTGTTATTGTGTACGGATAAGACAGTCAAATT
>NW_019525549.1:37344-37965 GCF_002814215.2 Seriola lalandi dorsalis | reverse complement strand
GAAAGAGTATGGCACAACTGCAAACCTACCAAGACATGGCCGTCCACCTAAACACACAGGCCGGGCAAGGAGAGCATTGATCAGAGAAGCAGCCAAGAGGCCCACGGTAACTCTGGAGGAGCTGCAGAGATCCACAGCTCAGGTGGGAGAATCTGTCTATGGGACAACTATTAGTCGTGCACTCCACAAATCAGGTCTTTATGGAAGAATGGCAAGAAGAAAGCCATTGTTGAAACAAAGCCATGAGAAGTCCCGTTTGCAGTTTGCCACAAGCCATGTGGGGGACACAGCAAACATCAGATGAGACCAAAATTGAAGTTTTTGGCCTAAATGCAAAACGCTATGTGTGGCGGAAAACTAACACTGCACATCAACCTGAACACACCCTCCCCACCGTGAAACATGGCGGTGATGGCAGCATCATGCTGTGGAGATGCTTTTCCTCAGCAGGGACAGGGAAGCTGGTCAGAGTTGATGGGAAGATGGATGGAGCCAAATACAGGGCAATCTTGGAAGAAAACCTGTTAGAGTCTGCAAAAGACTTGAGACTGGGGCGGAGGTTCACCTTCCAGCAGGACAACGACCCTAAACATACAGCCAGAGCTACAGTGGAATGGTTTA
>NW_019525549.1:36772-37294 GCF_002814215.2 Seriola lalandi dorsalis | reverse complement strand
AGCTGCAGAGATCCACAGCTCAGGTGGGAGAATCTGTCTATGGGACAACTATTAGTCGTGCACTCCACAAATCGGGCCTTTATGGAAGAGTGGCAAGAAGAAAGCCATTGTTGAAACAAAGCCATAAGAAGTCCCGTTTGCAGTTTGCCACAAGCCATGTGGGGGACACAGCAAACATGTGGAGGAAGGTGCTCTGGTCAGATGAGTCCAAAATTGAAGTCTTTGGCCTAAATGCAAAACGCTATGTGTGGCGGAAAACTAACACTGCACATCACCCTGAACACACCATCCCCACCGTGAAACATGGCGGTGATGGCAGCATCATGCTGTGGAGATGCTTTTCTTCAGCAGGGACAGGGAAGCTGGTCAGAGTTGATGGGAAGATGGATGGAGCCAAATACAGGGCAATCTTGGAAGAAAACCTGTTAGAGTCTGCAAAAGACTTGAGACTGGGGCGGAGGTTCACCTTCCAGCAGGACAACGACCCTAAACATACAGCCAGAGCTACAGTGGAATGGTTTA
>NW_019525549.1:27725-36742 GCF_002814215.2 Seriola lalandi dorsalis | reverse complement strand
AGAATTGAACATAATCATTTGCATGATGAACCAAAGCATTTGCAACTTGTTCAAAGAAATGAAAAACTGCTTTTTTGATTTGCACAAGTGACACAATGATGTGAAGATTGAACAAGTAGTTTTGAGAATTTCAATTCTGATCTGAGAAATGTACCAAAGCGACAGAGAAAAACTGTAACTCAAGAAATTGGATTATGTTGCTCTGGATTGCTGTGTTTGGAGGAGGTGCTCAACTAACTGTCCCTCTTAGGGTCATAGGCATGTTAGGGTCATAGGCATGTTAGGGTCAGGGGTCTGACTTTGCGCTTCTTTGATGGTCACTTTCACCACCCACAATATGTTGTTCCACAGTCCAGCAGGTGACTCCTACCTGTAATCACACTTTACATATCCATAACATCCCAGTCAGGACTGTGTTCTCAATGGTCAGAGGTCGTTTTATTCCTGGTGCTCACTAAAGTAAATTACAATGTTCCAGAAAGACCTCTATTCACACACACACACACACACACACACACACAGAGCCATAATTGACAGTCATGAATAAAAGACAATAAAAATAATACAATAACAGGAACTGAGGAAACACCATGATTCTCATGAATTTGCACTGAGGAAACACTGAAGACTAGAAAACAAAGATAACGACGGAGTGATAAACAAAAATAATAAAATAATAAAAAATAATGAAATACTAAAACAGAGATGTATTGAAGTGAGTAAAACCAGAAATAAATGGAGAAATAAAATAAGTAACCAGAAACATTTCAGAGGGAAATAGACTGTTACTTCCAACTCGTTTGACAGATGTCGTTACTAGTTACTTTAATAATGGCACAGTGGATCATATAACAAGCTAACACAAACAGTGTGTGGTCGGGGTCACGTCTCACGGGGCCACATCTATTTCGTTAAGGTTAAGGTTGCTTTGAATTTGTGGGAGTTGGATACAGGAGGCAAAACAACAATTTTGCAGGTGGCCATCTTTCTAAGACAGCGACTGGCTTACACCTTTTATTTGTTATTTTATTATTTTTTTGTGTAGCTTGAATTGATGAGCCATGGTCATAAACATGCACACCTGTACTGTGAATGTGTTTTTCTGTTTTCTTTAAAGGTTTTTTAGATGTGTTTTTCTCCAAAGGCAAGTGTTTCACTGACCTCACACAATCGTAAAAACTGTTGTTTCCATTACAGAATCACCATATTGATCACATGTGGTCTATATTTATCAGATGTAACATCATGCATTGCTTCAAAGCATTGTGTCATACAAATATTGTTTTACTTCATTTTAAAGGGATGGAGAACAACAAAAGCCCTGGAAGAAATTTTAAACAACACTGCCAAATTTCGCCGAACCTGACGCTAGTATAAAGTCCTACAGTGTTTACAGTGCAGCAGGATTCTGGGAACACGTCAACAAAAATTTGAGTGTGTCCAATACTACTACTACTACTACTACTACTAACTTCAAAGTAATCTCTGTGAAGTTATTACCGGTAACTATGTTTCAGCCTGTTCAAAATGTGCCTGTTTTTATGTACTTTGTTATACTGGTGTGTCCATATTTAGACTTCTGAAGCAGGATTATATTTAGGGGAGAGCAGAACACAGTTATTTTCTCTGAGCCAACACAAGTCAGATGTTCCTCCTTGGGTTTGATAGTATCATGTATAAGTTAGTCGTTAATGGTTTTCCCCTCTGTGCTTCTTTGGGGTCTTTTGAACTGTTAATTGAAATGTGCTTTTATGGCACACGTGGAATAGTGAGGATGGCAGGGATGTTGGAGATAGAAGACTTATCTTTACTTATCTTTTCTTTACAGTTGTTGTGCAAAGTTTTAATGTAATTTCTTTAAAAAATTTTCAAAAATCATTGGAGCCAGGTGATGAATTTGAACCAAACTCTGCATCCTCCAGGGAAAAGGTAAATGTTTTAATGTGGTCAGAAAATCTAGCAACTGCAAAGGCGGTTACATTTTTTGGTTTAAGTCGTGGTTGTCGGACGCACAGGAGAGATGAGCTCCCAGATCTGAGAGATGCCAGTGAATAAGATCTGATGTGAGGTGAGGCCTTCACATTAAGAGTCTTTAAAGTCATCATCAGGGTCTTAAACTGAGTTCTGAAGTGAACATAGAGCCAGTGAGGAGAGGTTGAGACTGGGGTGATGTGCTCACACTTTTTTAATGCCAATCTGCAGGTGAGATAGTGAAGAGTGAGGAAGGCCTAAATACAAAGAATTACAATACTCCAGTGGAGTTGTGATGAATATCACTGAAGGACAGGATCGGTTTCAGTTCGGAAATGGTTCTTAACTGATGGTAACTCATTTTAACAGAGGCATCACTCCTGCTCCAGGATTCCCTTATTCACAGCTTTGCCAAATGGCAGTTCAAGCCACAAGCTTTGACACGATAGAATATCCAGTGCTAATGTTTCACCTTCTCTAACTGGCTCCTCCTCCTGCTCGTGGCCACAAAAGGAGCCAGGAAATCGGTTCCTTCAAAAGCTGCCCAGCCTAAGAACAGGAACATCTCTTCCCTCTCCTGCTCTCGGCAGCGCACTACAGAACAATTCACATTCAGTGATTTGTAACTGCTGTAGGTGAGAGCCGTCTGTCTATTCTGTAAATACACTTCTAGCGTGTGTCTATGTTTAAATGTATATATCACAAACAAAACCTTCCAGATACAATTCGTTTTTTTCTTTTATATTGTCTGACATTCACTTTTACTCCTTGAGCTCAAAGGATTTTTATTTAGCTTACTGTCACACTTCCAATCATCAGCTTATCAAATGTAGACATCCTCATCTCTGGAATTCACTACACACAACTTTGAAGTCGTTATCTTCTTTAATAACTTGTGTATGTACAGTATTACATCTCTTGCACATTTTAAGTATTCAAACTTCTGTCTTGAGTTATTATTAATTATTATATTTTAGATAGCTCTTTTGTACTCTACGTGCTTTTTGTTTATTTGATGTTGTATTGCTTCATGTAAGATGTTTGAATGACTGGTTGAAATGAGGGGGGAGACTTTGTGTCAGTGCTCTGGGCTTCCTTCCAATTTCTATATCTTTTTTTACTGTGTAATGTCTGACTGTTACATCTGTGCAAATAAATAATCTAAACTAAAGATAATGAATGGATGGAATGTATAAAGTTTGATGTTCACTACGATAATAATCTTAGCTCTTAGATCATTGGCAGGCAAATGTGCATCTGGTCACACTCACACTCTGATGTCCTTAGCTGACAGGAGATAGGAAGATTAACCCTAAAACTAAATTACGTGATAAATGAACGGCTCTGTGAGATACTCGAAGTGCACCAGGGTGAGCGAGGCTTTGAAGACATACTATGCCAAACCTCTCAGTTTAACAACGACGCCTCAGCTGGGTCATTGCGACCTGAGGCCCGTACTACGATGCAAGTTCAACATACACAGGTTAACTTTCCCTCATCTGGCTTGACTAAACCTAACAATCGCAGTCAGGTTAAGCGGTCACACAGCGGTGGTTATCAACTCGATAACACGACTCGGGTTTTCCGGATCTAGGCACGACTGGTTCACATAAAAAGGGGCGGTGTTTGCAGCACATGACCAATGTGGCTGGTAGAGCCACATTCTTTACAATGGAAGAGCAAACTATAATACTTAACAAATATGAAGACTATAAATATATCATTCAGGCAAAAAGCAGCACTGTTGCAGCTGCCAAAAGCAGGAGGGACAGATGGGAAATAATGAGTGTGTGAATGCGTGGGTTAATGACATATCATTAGGGCACAAGTAGATCTGACTATAATAACATTTATGTGTTCCAGTAAATTGATGTGCCACATAAATTAATTCTTGTGTATGACAGTATTAGCCTTATTCTTTCAGCTGCAACCCCATCGGTGTCAAAAGGACGAGGGAACAACTAAAAAACGTGAGTATGCTTACTTTAATATTTTTAAGTAGAACAACTACAAGGTGCAGTGCTTCAGTCAGGTTCTGATGTAGGAGAAAATCTGTAGTGTAAAAAAGTAACAATGAAATGACTTACAGCCAACAGGAAAAAAACCGACACAAGAAAGACAGGAGGGGGCCCTCCTACACAGGGGTGTACTCCTGCTGAGGAGCTGGCCCTTAGCAATAATGAGATCCGACCCCTAATGGAAGGAGTGGAAGGGGGTGTCTCCTCAGACCCTGGTGAGGGTGGCAGTTCCCTACAGGCCACATTTGTACAGGGTAAGTGTCAACTTCATTATATATATAAAAAGCAACTTGTCATATACACTGGCATGTCAGCTGTGGAGGCTGATCATGGATAAAATACATTTCCACCATTACATCTACATGTCTTATTTTCTAAGGTGGAGGCCCTTGATGATGAGACAGTGTCTGTGTGCTCAGAGGGAGTTTTGGGGTAACTTTACTCCTTTGTTACCACTGTCATGAAGTTTTCCCTTCGCCAGTCTTAACACAGATGGCAAAATCGCTGACACTAATTGATTTATCTTCATTTACTTACTAATGGTGGTGGTCTGCAGCACACAGGACTTCAAGTGCACTCTAAAATGAATCAGTTGCTGAGGTCTTCATTTTGCAGGAAGAGGGAAATCTTCCTCCCGGCCAAGAGGATCACAAGTGGTAATGAATTAGCCTTAATGTAAACACGGTACTCAATGTGACATTTGCACCTTTTTTCAACTGAGCCTTGAAAAGTTACAATGTTTACATGTTAAAGCAACTGTATTATGTGTCATTTGTCTCAGGTTGGAGCAGACAATGTGAGGTCTGTCTACAAGACTGTCTATCTATCTATCTATCTATCTATCTATCTATCTATCTACTATGGCTTACAAAAGTATTCATACCCCTTGAGCTTTTCCACATTTTGTCACGTTACAACCACAAACATTAATGTATTTTATTGGGATTTTATGATAGACCAACACAGAGTGGCGCATAATTGTGGAAAAAGTGGAAGGAAAATGAAAATATCTTTACAAATAAAAAACTGAAAAGTGCGGCATGCAAAAGTATTCAGCCCCTTTACTCTGATACCCCTAAATAAAATCCAGTGCAACCAATTGCCTTCAGAAGTCACCTAATTAGTAAATCGAGTCGACCTGTGTGTAATCTAATCTCAGTATAAATACAGCTGTTCTGTGAAGGCCTCAGAGGTTTGTTAGAGAACATTAGTGAACAAACAGCATCATGAAGCCCAAGGAACACACCACACAGGTCAGGGATAACGTTGCGGAGAAGTTTAAAGCAGGATTAGGTTATAAAAAAATATCCCAAGCTTTGAACATCTCACAGAACAATGTTCAATCCATCATCCCAAAATGGAAAGAGTATGGCACAACTGCAAACCTACCAAGACATGGCCGTCCACCTAAACACACAGGCCGGGCAAGGAGAAGCAGCCAAGAGGCCCACGGTAACTCTGGAGGAGCTGCAGAGATCCACAGCTCAGGTGGGAGAATCTGTCTATGGGACAACTATTAGTCGTGCACTCCACAAATCGGGCCTTTATGGAAGAGTGGCAAGAAGAAAGCCATTGTTGAAACAAAGCCATAAGAAGTCCCGTTTGCAGTTTGCCACAAGCCATGTGGAGGAAGGTGCTCTGCTCAGATGAGACCAAAGTTGAAGTTTTTGGCCTAAATGCAAAACGCTATGTGTGGCGGAAAACTAACACTGCACATCACCCTGAACACACCATCCTCACCGTGAAACATGGTGGTGGCAGCATCATGCTGTGGGGATGACAGGGAAGCTGGTCAGAGTTGATGGGAAGATGGATGGAGCCAAATACAGGGAAATCTTGGAAGAAAACCTGTTAGAGTCTGCAAAAGACTTGAGACTGGGGCGGAGGTTCACCTTCCAGCAGGACAACGACCCTAAACATACAGCCAGAGCTACAGTGGAATGGTTTAGAGCAAAGCATATTCTTGTGTTAGAATGGCCCAGTCAAAGTCCAGACCTAAATCCAATTGAGAATCTCTGGCAAGACTTGAAAATTGCTGACACTCTCCATCCAATCTGACTGAGCTTGAGCTATTTTGCAAAGAAGAATGGGCAAAAATTTCAGTCTCTAGAGTCCAAAGACTTGCAGCTGTAACTGCAGTGAAGGTGGTTTACAAAGTATTGACTCAGGGGGGCTGAACACTTTTGCACGACACACTTTTCAGTTTTTTATTTGTAAAATCCATATATCAGTTTGCTTCCACTTCACAATCATGCGCCACTTTGTGTTGGTCTATCACATAAAATCCCAATGAAATACATTTACGTTTGTGGTTGTAAAGTGACAAAATGTGGAAAAGTTCAAGGGGTATGAATACTTTTGCAAGCCACTGTATATGAGCAGGATACTAGATACTGGCCTCTGGGTGCATAAAGCTGCAGTGATATCACCACAAGACATTCCATTTATTTTGTGTTCTTTAATAAATCCAACTGCAAAGACATTTTATTTACATCCAAATCATGGCTCGAAATCACTACAACTAATGCTTCTGACCCCCGAGTGTGTGACAAGCGGCATATTATTACAACTTGTGGGTCACACCAAAGAAATCAACACAAAATTGGAAAATGATTACACATCAAGAAGAAACAGATGATCGTTGACTGTTTTTTTTTGTAAAAAAACTGTTTCACGATTTTGGTTTTCTTATTTCAAAACGAAAGGGCCGGTTAGGACGTATATGTAAAGTCCTCACATATACACATTTAGAATGTGATAGACTGGTGATGCTAGTTACCCCTGCAAATGAACTGCTTGATAAGCATCTGCTCATATATTAGTTCTGTAAGCTGGTTTCACTGCTCAGACACTGACCGACCAGAAGAGTAGGAGTGGGCGGACCGATCCTAAAAATATCTATACTTTCAACACTACGTCTCCTTTTTGAAGATCGATTCTAGTGTCAATAGGATCAATACCAGTCTCTTCCATGTTGGACTCATTTCAGAGTAGGACTGAGTTCATCCAACTCTTTGCCACTGCTGTTGTCATGTCAGGTGCACTCGAACATGAACCAACGCGCAGCACACAGCGCACCTGCTCCATCCCGAGACAATAAAAGCAACAATGGAGCACCTCGGCGGTTCAGCTGGTAGAGCGTACACCATTTCAGCTCAATCCTTCCTGCAGCAGCCGGGGTTCAAATACAGCATGCACCGTTTGCATGTGAGCCCGCCTCTCTCTCCCAGCTTTCCTGTCTCTCTCTCACTGTCCTGATCACATCAAAATAAAAAATTACTTTTAAAAGATGAATGCCTATTAATGATGCATACACCTCATAAATCATGACACTGCTGTCCCCTACATGAAAATACTAGTCACTTTGAATAATAGAAGGTATTGGTATCAATGTCGATATTGTTGATTCTGGCCCTGTATTACTTGGTTTCGGATCAAAAAGAAAATTTTGTGGTATCGCCACTTCTACAGGAGAGATTTCTAATGGCAGCAAGAATTACATTTATTTGACTTGCATTTGTTTTGTGTTCATATCATGATATGATGTAGATGGGGATGTGAAGGGGTTGCTGTTGTGTGAAAAGTGAGCCTCCCCTCAGACAACATAAAGACCTCTTTGACCCACACTCTCATGTCCCGTCTCAGATGAGTGCAAGTGTATTTGCTATTTGAAGAACAGGGGTGCCTTGTGCCACTTTGCGCTGGGTTTAAGACAGGGCCCTGCATCTTTGCTGCAGAGGAGGTTGATGCACTGTAGAAAGGAATAAACGTAGATCGTACTTCATCCGTTTTCTGCTTGCCCCAGACTCTGTCTCCTCTCCCCCTGTAGCTACTAAAAGTCAATCCATTTTGCCAAATGCATAGCTGAGTTTAGCTAACCAGATGTTTACAGTTATGTTTATGTCTCCGCACCGTCGACAGCCAGAGCCAGAGGCATATTGTTTTCAGGTTGCCCGTCCATCCGTACGTCTCCCTCTCGTGGGCATGACATCTCAAAAACGCCTTAAATTTGGCATAAACGTTCACTTGGACTCAAGGACAAACTGGTTAGATTTTGGTGGCTAAAGGTCGAAGGTCGAGGTCACAGTGCCCTCCAAAAAACACACAAATAGTACATATCTTCTATGAGTCTAGATAAACAGGGATGTCACCTGAAACTAGTCTGAGAGGAGGAGGCAGACAACTACGAGGAAGTCATTCTAGTTTGAAGTGTTTTTTTTTTTTTTTCTCATGCTGCGCCTCCCCCTGAAGATCTCTGAAGAGTGACTGGGTGGATGTCAAATTCAGAGGAGCTTCAACAGGAGGGACGTGGCTGTGGTGTAACTGTCATCATGGGAGTGTAACATTAATGTCTGCGTGGGACAGTTTTAGCCTTCAAATAAATAAATAAATAAATAAATATTAAAACTACAGAGCAGTTTCCAAGCCAAGTCCAGTAGCACTATTTTGTCCACTGCTTGAGCAGAACTGTGTGAGACCCCAAACAATGCAATTATATATATATGTAATATGACAGTCTGGCAGAGCGTTGTGGTGCCTATGGGTGCTAGAATGCTGGCAGTCCTAGTGTTAAATATATATTATAATAATATAAAGATCTTGTGGGGCATTTCAAGTACTCTTAGGGGCCCCTGGGGGCCCTAAACAGCCGCTTAGTTCGCTAATGCCTTGGTCCGGCCTTGCATGTGGCTGAGTCTCTCTGATGTTTCTTCTTCTAACCATCTTGATGCTCTCTGCTCTTTCACCTGTCCACCTGGAGACAGCAGGTGGTGGGCGGGGCTCAAGGCCTGATCCACATGTCTCAGTCAGGAAGTGAGAGGAGATGAGTGAAAGCCTTGTTAAACCAAATATGAATCATAGCAGAGGATATTTACAGAGTTTAAAAGGACTTTCAGCAGTGATAGAGGGTGGAGATTCATTTAAAGGGGTAACAAGTGCAGGAGAGAGAGTAGGAGAGGCGCAGGAGGGTTGAGAGGTTCAACACAACATCTTTCCAAAACTCTCAGTCTGAGTCTTAGAGAATTATTT
>NW_019525549.1:18847-27705 GCF_002814215.2 Seriola lalandi dorsalis | reverse complement strand
CTTGGACTCAAGGACAAACTGGTTAGATTTTGGTGGCTAAAGGTCGAAGGTCGAGGTCACAGTGCCCTCCAAAAAACACACAAATAGTACATATCTTCTATGAGTCTAGATAAACAGGGATGTCACCTGAAACTAGTCTGAGAGGAGGAGGCAGACAACTACGAGGAAGTCATTCTAGTTTGAAGTGTTTTCTTTTTTCTCATGCTGCGACTGGGTGGATGTCAAATTCAGAGGAGCTTCAACAGGAGGGACGTGGCTGTGGTGTAACTGTCATCATGGGAGTGTAACATTAATGTCTGCGTTGGACAGTTTTAGCCTTGCATGTGGCTGAGTCTCTCTGATGTTTCTTCTTCTAACCATCTTGATGCTCTCTGCTCTTTCACCTGTCCACCTGGAGCAATAAGGTGGTGGGCGGGGCACAAGGCCTGATCCACATGTCTCAGTCAGGAAGTGAGAGGAGATGAGTGAAAGCCTTGTTAAACCAAATATGAATCATAGCAGAGGATATTTACAGAGTTTAAAAGGACTTTCAGCAGTGATACAGGGTGGAGATTCATTTAAAGGGGTAACAAGTGCAGGAGAGAGAGTAGGAGAGGCGCAGGAGGGTTGAGAGGTTCAACACAACATCTTTCCAAAACTCTCAGTCTGAGTCTTAGAGAATTATTTTGTCAAACATACTTAACAACACTTAATATTTTTTATCATATTTTTTATCCAGATGTACCAAATATACAGTTAATGTGTTTACAGGACAGTCAGCTGAAAAACACCTTCAGATAATATTGTACATACTTGTTTAATTAAGTGACAGTGAGATAAAGGACAGAGATCTGTAAGCAAGTGACCTGGTTCTGTGAGGATGTGAAGCCACTGAAACCTTCACACAGGTCCTATTCCTTTTCTGTCTTTTCCCCCGCCCACCCAACCTCATTCTTTCACTCTCCTACTCTTACTCTTACTCTTACTGTCTTCTCACATCCTCATTCACCGCTTCACCTCCTTCACCCTCTCACTTCATCGTTTATTCACTCCATCTCACCACTGGATGATCAGCTCAGCAGGTAGGTTCACACTTTGGCTTTGCTTTTATATTGGTTTAGTCTCACATAGAGTGAAATGTGTGCAGTAGCTTCTTTGCTGATGACGTTACTGTTTCCCGCTCACTTTGACTCTCTTACCTCTCACACACCACGTCTCGGAACCAGAATACCATCCACATCCTTGTGTTTGCTCTCCATCAGCCCTATTAACTAAACATCCTGTCTGGTCAGTCCTTTGACCCTCCCCTCGCTCTCAGCCCTCCCCTCATTTACAAGTTCCTAGTTTTCCTTTATTCAACAACCTCTTACACTTTGTGTTTGGCTGATCTTTCTGTAATATTGATTGAATTTTTTCATGTATTAGTGTATCATTTCAAAAAAATATCTTCTATATTGAGTTAGACAGCCAGAGCCAGAGGCATATTGTTTTCAGGTTGCCCGTCCATCCGTACGTCTCCCTCTCGTGGGCATGACATCTCAAAAACGCCTTGATGGAACTTCTTCAAATTTGGCACAAACGTTCACTTGGACTCAAGGACGAACGGATTAGATTTTAGTGGTCAAAGGTCAATGTCAGTGTGACTCACAAAATTCTCTTTAGCCATAACTGTAGACTTCACACAGCAATTATAACAAAATTTCACACTTATGATTCATACTTTCTATGACTCTAGACAAACAGGACTGTAACCTGAAACTAGTCTGAGAGGAGGAGGCAAACAACTGTTACACTAAACTCCAGACTAAAAACTTGTTGTTGTATAGCTGTCACTCATGTTGTTCCACTACTTTACTGAAGCTCTAACATGTTCACACTGAATTAGACATTCAAACTTGAATGGTGTATTTTGCACCATTGCCAGACGTTCAGTCATGTACAGGTTGGCGACTCTGGGATCGCCACTAGAATCTGAAGGGAAGTTCTGGAGGGTTCTACTGACTCACATGCTCCTGTGGCTTAAGAACAACAGTGACTCTGATGTTTGGATGCATTATGGTGGTTCAGGGCAGTGTACTGGGTGAAGGAGTGTGAGGCCTTTCCCCTTGTGGTTTATTGAATAAGAAAGATGTGCCACAGTTGTACCATGATGCCTCTGACAGCCACCTGCTTACTGGCAGTTGCTTTTAAATGCAGAGCTGCACGAAGCTGCAAAACTCCATTTCCTGTTATGTTACACAGACGTGTGAGGCGCACAGACACAACCACATCCTGACTCACTTTTGTTCCTTTTTGCATATGCACATTGAGCGCCAAAGGTTGTTATAGTATCTGTAACCATCTGTCATTGGGTCCTACTGAAAACACCTCCAGTCAGAGACATGCAGTGACAGAATCCTGCTTGGCAACAATGTTTTATATTGAACACCATGTGGACAAAGTCAGAAACTGAATGACTACAGACAAGGCTGGATTACCAGTTGGATCCGGACTCCCAGGTTTGATTAATCTCAGATTTGTCAGATTTGCACCACGGAAGCACAGTAACAACTAGTGCATCAGGTCTTCCACCCCCCGACTTGTGGTTCTGGTCTCATAGAGGGACTCAAGTCTTATGACCCTTTATTATATTTCTTTTTTTCTGCGTTAGCAATAAACGGATGGGAACCTTGCGTCATATTATTCCACCAGAACTGAAGGCTGCAAATAACAATTACTTTGTGTGAAAAAACAGTGAAAGAAACCATGAACACCAGCTAATATTCTCCAGCAGCTGGCAACAGTGACGTTTCTTCTTTTCTTTTTTTCTGGCATTTTTGCTTAAAAAATTACTCACTTACCAAATTGGTGGCAATTAAATCAAATAAACCATTAACTAATTATTTCAGCTCTAGGTGCCTGGACAAATAATGAGCTGATTTTATAGTGGAGTGAAAAGGGGCCCAACAACAAATTATTGCCCCGCGGCCCCTCAAAGTTAATTCAACTGAAAAGATGAATTTCTCTGTTTAGTTTGAGTCTATTCACCATCTGTCATTTAATTCTGCAGTTTTTACCACAGATGTGATCTTTTAATCAGACTGAGACAGAGAACATGTATATGATGTGGTCTGGCAGCGTCAACATAAAAAGCTGCTATCATTGTCTTATCACAGTGATAGACCTTAATGCAAGAAAAAAAAACTATGAAAGGCGCTGTGCATGTTCACCAAAATTGTGCTGTCAGCCCATTTGCAGTAGCCTACCTTTGTGGCCCACAGGTTAGGAACCACTGATATACATAATTAATCAATTACTAAGTTTGTAAATTCTTGTCCTGCAACTAATTGGTTGCAGAATTGGTAAACTGACAACTGTGACATCCTGCTGCACCTCATGAGCACCTATGGTATAACATAATGAGGGACAGGCTGGAGTAGAAAACAAACTTACCTTTCTGAACTGCACAGTTATGGATGGCTTGTATTGTCATCCACAGATTATACTTCCATCTACGCAGCTCATCCTTATAGGGTCGAGTCAATCCCAGCTGACACCTGCTGAGGGAAAGGTACACTCTGGCCAGTGTATCACAGGTCTGACATATAGAGACAAACAACCACTCACACTCACATTCACACCTACGAGCACTTGGAGTCACCAAATGACCTAATGTGCATGTCTTTGGGCTGTGGGAGGAAGTTGGAGTACCTGGAGAGAACCCATGCAGACACGGGGAGAACATGCAGACTCCCAGATAATACAGTGACCTCATCATGTCATACACATATATGAAGGTGAATGCTGAATGAGGTGCTGAGGAACACAGCAGCCTGTTTATTTTCATTCTTTTAATCACACAGGAAGAACAATGTAAGAGACAGATATGAGCTCCATTGTTCTGCTCTGGTTACACTGTAATCAGTCCTGATCATCCACTGCTCTTTTCCAACAGAGACCTTCAGAGAACAATCTGTATCTACGACCTACTAGTCAGTTCTTTGATTCATTCTTCTGATTCAAGAGTAGCTGTCTGTGTCACCTTCGTACAGTATACAGTATGTGTGACATCATGAGCCCACTGAATCATGTTAGTTTTATTGTCCATAGCTGTGCACTTGAGAAAGGTACGTTTGTTTTCTATTCCCTTATGAGCTGCTGCTGCTGCGGCGGACTAAAGGAGGATTCAGTTCTTCACTTGTTCAGGTCCGAGCACAGACTGGTGTGAGGACCATTTTGGAATTGATCTGTTTATTGTTCTTCTCAAAAAATGCATTTCCTTTTTGAGCCTAAACATGAGCAAACTTTGCAAAGCCTGGTGAAAATACACGCGTTTTATGTGTCTTGCACATGAGTGTGGCAAAATGGCTCAATAGCGCCCCCTAGAAAATGTCAATGAGGACTGCACTCGCCCTACATTTCATGCCAAGACCTACAAAAGCCTCTTGCACCCATACCATGAACCCCACAGGAAGTCAGTCATTTTGAATTTACCACCAACTACTGGCAGAACCACTCAACGCTGCTTGCAGCTTTAATTCTCACAAAGGACTCTTTACTTGTACAGGACTGTCTATTCCATGTCCACCAGCTGAATGTTCATAATGTTCAATAGAGAGAAATAAAACTGTCCACTTGTTCTTATTCTTAATCATAGCACGGAGTAGGAGACGTATGCATCATGAATCCGTGGAGTGAGGGTGTAGCCTGCCTTTCACAACTAACAGTAGTAGTGAACTGTTCCACAAGACAATGACTCATTTAAAAAGTGGACCCACCCACACCTGACCTTTAAAGTGGTTTTCCCGGTTTCGGACGTGGGGTTTTTGTAAGCTTCCCATCACACTTACCACACTGCATTACTCAGATGAGCTGTTTGAGCCAGACAGAGCTAAGCATAGGTGTGCTTGTGCATAGTAGTAGTTGAATGGTTCACAAACTGTAGTTCCAAAATAAAGGTCTATTTAACGGGAGATAAAGTGGTGAAAATATTCAAAACGAAGCTTCAACTCATGTTAGCTTTTTTTGCTGCAAGTGAAGTGAGGTGGCTAAATCAGGTTTTTGTGCTGACCCCGTCCACAGCAGCTCGTCACTCAGCTTCTGAAGCCACGGCTGCTGTCACTGAACACGATCGCGTTTTTTGGTGAATGGTGAACTGAACGAATCCGTTTGCAACTTGAGCGTGAACATGAGTGTGTTCACACTGTCTAACTTTTGGTTTCTAACATATCAGGGAAAGTCCCCCCCCCCCCCCACTCACATGGTGACACACAGAGGAGTTACCGTGGTTGAGGGAGGTGGACAGACATTTTGGGGGGCAGGGGCTCAAGTGAGAAAAAGGGCACTTTTCATAATTATTTATAGATAAAAATGTTTTAAAACAAAAAGTTAAATATAGTATCACATCTCTGACTTGCTTACAGATTTATTTAAATGCCCCTACACTCACACAACTGTTTAATACTCAACAGATTTCTGCAAAATTATCAGTTCACACAGAGACAATGGTCTTCATTAGTATTCACTATTTCTAGTTTTATCACAAGAGCAGGCAACAACAAAGGAAACTATGCCCCACTGTTTTGTAGTCTATTAGTTTCTAGTATATACTTAGAATAACTGACTGCACCAGGGAGAGCGACTTAGTGAACAAAGAATTTTCAAGAATTGCACTGACAATGAATCCTTTGAATCCTTCTGGTGGTATATTAAATTAAAAAAATAACAAATCTTTACACAAAACTAAAAAAAAAGGCTGTTCTCTAAATAAATAAGCAAACCAATCAGAAAGCCTCTCTTAGTCTGTGCATGGCCTCCAGAGTCAGGACCTGTTGCATCTATCGAGTTGTTGACCTTTGTCAAACTGTGGAGTGCACCGAGTATCTAACTAGACTGTGTCTCGCCATCGCCCCTAAATCTCCTGTGTAATTCCAGAGAAAGAACATCCATGAATGATTAGTACACCTTCTCTCTGCAGTAGTCCTCTGCTGACTGGAAGGAGTGGCTCTCTGTGGCTGCAACAGTTCTTCGTCTATACTTTGACACCCTTCTCTGCCTGTGCTGTCCTGGGGGACTGTGGGGAGGCTGTGTAAAGCATCAGAGTTCCTATCTCAAGGCAAAGCATAAACTCAAAGTCGATGGCTGTAAGTCGAGGGCCTTCAGGGCTTTTTCTCTGCATGCCCAACGTGTGTCAGAGAGCTTCTGCGGTTGAATTACACCCTCTCCAGGGTGCAGGGCTCTTGGCATTTCACACATGCAGTGTCTCACATAGAGCTTCTCTACCAGGTTGAAAAAGGTAATGAAGTGTAGGCTTGATTTTGCACTTTCAACTAAGACCAGATTTAAGCAATGCACATACAGAGCCTTGTCGTTGTGTTGCAGTATTCTTGACTGCAGTAATCTGTATTGACCACTCATATTGGCAGCGTCGTGATAGCCCTCACCACGCATGTTTTGGATCTGTAGGCCATTGATCTTTAGCAAATCAAGAATTGTTTTCTTCATCTCCTCACCTGTTGTTTTTGACACACGCTCCTTGACTTCCATTTCACACACATAAGCCCAACAAAGGAGACCTGCTCGCCTGTATTCACAAAGCATCTTAGCACTAAAAGTAGCTCCTAATCACACCATCAACATACAGGTTGTGTTGATGCTGCCTGTACAGCTGTAGACATTGTTGTTCAGTGTCCAGGATCTACACAGAGTCATGGATCTTCATGGAGAGTGACCTGATCAGGGGAAATCCTGGATGTCACCTGGTGGGGGTCAGGGGAAATCCTCACACACCTCAAGCCACAGCTGGGACCACAGCTACATTACAACAGGTACAGCTACAACAGACTGTGGCTAATAGTCTAGCAGTTTGCTTTAGTTCGGTCATCTAGGACAGGTTCGTTTTTTTTGTTTTTTCATTGAGAAAATTAAATGTTTTTATAGTAAAATTAAATTCTCCCAACACAAACCTGATCATACAGATGCATTTTGGAGAATGAACTACTTTTGTAAACAGCTCCTAATCTGTTATTATTTCATTTGCATTCATTTATTTCTCAGTATTTCCTTTTTTTATTATTCCGGCGGGATGTTGCAGATGCGTTTTCACCGGCACAGACGCTCTTTCATCTTCCAATTGCTGTGGTTCCTGCAAGCGAGCTCGTCCATGAAAATTGATGTCAGCCACAGCAACGGAGTAGTTCCTTACTAAAAGTTGGTCTCAGCAGCTTTGTGAAGAGGACTTAGGAGAAAACTTGTAGTTAGAAACCTTTCGTGTGACTTAGCAGTACTTAAGTTAAAATGCTTTGTGAATACGGGCCCACACACATACACACACACACACACACACAAATAACTGATGGTGACAAGGACTTAGTTACATTGTGAACCTTCAATTCCTGTCTGTACCATGTATGTGTTGTCATTGATGATCTGTTAACATACAACAAACCAATAGAATGAATAGTTATTCATATGGAACCTACAATCAAAATGATGCAGTCACTGTTCAATGCAGGACACTACAGGCAAAAACACTCTTTTTTTCATTTACTGGTCAATTTTGATATTTCAGTTTATTTTGCTTCCATTAACATGTCTTCTTTCACAGTAAATTCCTCCAACAAGCCAATTTGCATATTTCAACATTTCAGGGGGAAATACTGTCTGGAAGTTCCATAGTGATATCTTTTAGTTACTTTTTTATCCTATCCACCTGCAGTGCCGTGTAAATTGCTGCATTTTAATTAGTTAATGCCTCATTTGCATATAAAGGTGGTGATGGTGATGATGTTATTAGATATAAATTTTATTATATTCACCTGTAGTGTATCCGTTTAAGTACAGTACATTAGCATCATGCCTACCATGATAAATCATGATATGATATAACATTTATTTCCTTTAATAGGACTGAAAGAGTGAGAGAGGGAGCTAACCATAGCTAATTAACTTATTACATTAGCTAAGTAGCTCATGTGTGTACGTTAGCAAGACACAAGTTAGCTATATTTGTTTTTGTCTTTTGGCTAATTAGCTGTAAAGAAGCTCCCATGGATGTCTATGTGTGCACGTGCCAGCCGTGGTTACCAAACAGCTCCATAAATATAAATGCTGCTTATATAGATGATGCTTTCTTGCATGACAGTTCACAAACGGCAGATAGATGTAATAAGTGGTTTATCCTTTGGAGTAAAATCACAGTTGTACTTTAATATACAGTAGATACACTTGATCCGTTTCCCTTAAACCAAACAACAAACCCTTCACGGGTCCACCAGACCCCACTTCTCTGGTGGTCTCAGTCAGAGTGCAAAATATACAATCTGATAAACTGAGGGGTCAACTGTTTCTCTGGGGTGAAAGGGAACTCAGTACAGTGGCTCAGTGAGCTGAAGTCTTACAGTCCTCACAGTATCTGACTTGATAAGCTAAAGCTGTCAAATAATTAGTAGTGAAGAAGAAAGTACAATATTCCCCTCTGAAATGTAGGAGTGGAACAGTGGCGATTGCTCTAAGACTGCAAGGGAAGCTCAGCTTCCCCTAAAATGTCAACAAAATAAGTGGTCAAATATGTGCTGTTGTGTGAACATTTCATTGACTAAATATGCGCTAGATCATTGGATAAATGCTGGGCTTTGTCCCGCCCATCGGACGCTCAGCGTCTCTGGGGGTCTATGGGGCAGTGGGCTGGCCCGGACGCTCGGCTTCTGCATGATGATTGGATGATCTGTCTGAGGCTGAATCCCTTTTTGATTGACAGCGAAATGAGCGAATCAGCGATCTTGAAGTATAAGCATCCACCGGAGCAGTTTTCAAGTTTTTCATTCCATAGTTCGGAGTTGATCTGGAGACGTTACTGATCCTCAGCGACTTTGTCTTTGTTAAAAACGACTAGCGTTGTG
>NW_019525549.1:18488-18802 GCF_002814215.2 Seriola lalandi dorsalis | reverse complement strand
CCCCCCCCCACTCACATGGTGACACACAGAGGAGTTACCGTGGTTGAGGGAGGTGGACAGACATTTTGGGGGGGCAGGGGCTCAAGTGAGAAAAAGGGCACTTTTCATAATTATTTATAGATAAAAATGTTTTAAAACAAAAAGTTAAATATAGTATCACATCTCTGACTTGCTTACAGATTTATTTAAATGCCCCTACACTCACACAACTGTTTAATACTCAACAGATTTCTGCAAAATTATCAGTTCACACAGAGACAATGGTCTTCATTAGTATTCACTATTTCTAGTTTTATCACAAGAGCAGGCAACAA
>NW_019525549.1:17507-18438 GCF_002814215.2 Seriola lalandi dorsalis | reverse complement strand
ACAGAACACTATCAGAACACTCACCACTCCCATTAACAGCCCATTCTCCAACACCTGAAAAAGATCCTGTTAAAATGGTGATCTTTCCAGTTCAGCATGCCACACAGACCTGTGGCACCAGTACTCTGACGGACCTGTGGCACCAGTACTCTGACGGACCTGTGGCACCAGTACTCTGACAGACCTGTGGCACCAGTACTCTGACAGACCTGTGGCACCAGTACTCTGACGGACCTGCGGCACCAGTACTCTGACAGACCTGTGGCACCAGTACTCTGACAGACCTGTGGCACCAGTATTCTGACAGACCTGCGGCACCAGTACTCTGACGGACCTGTGGCACCAGTACTCTGACAGACCTGTGGCACCAGTATTCTGACAGACCTGCGGCACCAGTACTCTGACGGACCTGCGGCACCAGTACGCTGACGGACCTGTGGCACCAGTACTCTGACAGACCTGTGGCACCAGTATTCTGACGGACCTGCGGCACCAGTACTCTGAGGGACCTGCGGCACCAGTACTCTGACCTTTGTGTGGAAGTCCAAAGACAACACAACAAAAAGCAAGAGATGACGCTCCTCCATGTCAGGACAGTTTACTCAGCGACCGCTGTGCACCTACAACATACAAGCCTTCGCTCTTTGGATTTAGATCAACCACACCATCAGCTTGCAGTGGGCAGCAGCATGAATCTCACAGCAGACTCAATGCTTCTTCTAATCACCTATAATGTAAAACTGCTGCAG
This sequence comes from Seriola lalandi dorsalis, assembly GCF_002814215.2. Taxonomy (NCBI): domain Eukaryota; kingdom Metazoa; phylum Chordata; class Actinopteri; order Carangiformes; family Carangidae; genus Seriola; species Seriola lalandi. The sequence goes on along the minus strand of NW_019525549.1, from coordinate 17,689 downwards.
CTCAGATGAATGAGATCATTTCTTTAAAACAAAAGAAGCGCTGAAATTGTTTGAGGAGGCAAATGCAGGAGACCAGAGCAACTGTCTCTGTGACACTGTGAACACTCACAGTGTGAGTGGTTTCTGCTTTAGCTGCTGACTTCAGCCATATTGACGAGTCAACATCAGTTCGTTTTTTTTTT
>NW_019525549.1:15494-17457 GCF_002814215.2 Seriola lalandi dorsalis | reverse complement strand
TGGCGACTCTCTTCTGTCACTCTGCAAATTTACATATAAATAAACGGACACATTTTATGATGTAGGCCGAAAATGAGCTTCCCCTCCTTATAAGACCAGCAGCCGCCACTGGAGTGGAAGTATAAAGTAGCATAAAATGGTACATAAAATACTCAAGTAAAGTACAGGTACCTCAAAATTGTGCTTAAGTATAGTAGTCAAACGTGATTAACTTTCCAGCACACATGCTAATATTATCAATTTACCCAACAAGGTAAAACTCCTGAATTCATGAGTGAAAACGGGGATGTCTATTATAGAAGCTAATATCAAAAAGGTACGAGACGAACTAAACCACCAGAGACACACAAAAGACTATTAACATGAAATAATAAACTCATAATGATGTCAAAACGTATCTTTACAACAACCAACCCTCCTTCGTCTCTCTGCTCATGACTGAGCCAGTGTTTGCTAACATTAGATCATATATGACATTTTATATTGGGAACGAACTAGTGATGTGTGTCCTCTCTGCTCTGACTCATCCCCTCCTTTTCGAATTGCACTCCATAGGATTGTATAATAATAATATATATCTTTAAAGCATGCTGCCATTGCTCTAACAGTTTTTTGTTTTGTGTCTTTTTACAGTCACCATGACGACCAGGGCTGTCCTACTTCTGACTTTATTCGTGCTGAATCTCCTGATTCCTGCGTCCTCTGTTGCTAATCAAACAATGCAGAACAACACTTCCTCTGCTCCCCCAAACAACACAGAACCTACTGAAGCTCCACACTCTTCATCTACATGGACTCAGATGTCAACCACCACTGTACCACCTCCATCATCTTCCTCACAGTCCACAGCAACAACCAAACGACCTCACCTCTCGTCCACCACAACACAGACCATAAAAACAACCATTTCTACTCCCAATATGTCTCAATCCAAGTTCATTATTCTCATGACTCTGCTTGCCATCATTGTGTTGATGCTGCTTTTGGGATGCCTCTACTTCATGTGGGGCAGGTGGTCAGGTCGGGACAGCTCCATGCCCAGGTTCCTTCAGGGTGTGAGTGAGAGGCTGACCACCGCAGTCGGAAACCTGGAGGACCGGATGGGGCTCCACCTGTGGCAAGGGGGGAAGCGAGGTGGAGAGGAAGATGAAGAAGAGGCACAGGGAAGACAGGAAGAGGAAGGAGGACAGAGAAGCGACGACGGGGGAGAAGGAGGTAGTAGTGGAGTGAGGTACGAAGAAAAGGGGGAAGACGAGGAAGACAGCGATACTTCAGATGACTATTCCAGTATGGAGGGGGAGAACCTGAGGGAGAGGGCGCAGAACAGACAGGAGGACGAGGACGATGAAGACAGTGAGGGAACAGGTGATGCGAGCGAGGGACACCACAGTGCTGTAGGAGGAGAGAGCAGTGGAGACAAACCAGGAGGTTCAGAGGAGACGGCGCTGGTCAACTCTCCACAGGAGGATGATGATGTCACTGCGCTGTAGTGATACACAGCACTGAAAGATACCAGGATTAAAAATGATCAAATTTAACAGGAACTTGATGGTGATAGTTTTTACTGAAAGCTGAAGGTTTGAATGCTGCAGTTCCTTAAACAGTAGGTTAAAGATGTATCTTTCATTTTCTATATATGTAATACTCTGTATAATGTATGGGAGTAGTCAGTGTGTGTTTAATGATCTCCAAATAAACTGTGGATATATCTTAATTTGTCTTCATTCATATTGAACAACAAAGTCTTTAATGCAGGGTTCATTCTGTCACCTGATGCTGATTTAGTTTTAGTATAAAAACATTTTCATTTTATTTAAACGTTTCAATTCTAACAAGTAAACAGAACACTATCAGAACACTCACCACTCCCATTAACAGCCCATTCTCCAACACCTGAAAAAGATCCTGTTAAAATGGTGATCTTTCCAGTTCAGCATGCCACACAGACCTGTGGCACCAGTAC
>NW_019525549.1:10936-15474 GCF_002814215.2 Seriola lalandi dorsalis | reverse complement strand
TTTACTCAGCGACCGCTGTGCACCTACAACATACAAGCCTTCGCTCTTTGGATTTAGATCAACCACACCATCAGCTTGCAGTGGGCAGCAGCATGAATCTCACAGCAGACTCAATGCTTCTTCTAATCACCTATAATGTAAAACTGCTGCAGCTCAGATGAATGAGATCATTTCTTTAAAACAAAAGAAGCGCTGAAATTGTTTGAGGAGGCAAATGCAGGAGACCAGAGCAACTGTCTCTGTGACACTGTGAACACTCACAGTGTGAGTGGTTTCTGCTTTAGCTGCTGACTTCAGCCATATTGACGAGTCAACATCAGTTCGTTTTTTTTTTGTTTGTTTGTTTTAAACAAAGAACAGTAAAAACAACATGAAAACATGCAAGTACAAAAATGGTAAAAACTCATGTTTTCCTGTTTTTAATGTCAGAATAAAAAGATTAAAAAAAACAAAACCATCAAATGAGAAGAAACATTTCAATTCTGGTGTTTGTAAATTCCTTTTTTCATTTTTCCTTGTTGAATTGAAGAATGAAGAAAGGTATTCAGATGACATGGATGACTGATTTCTCCACTATGTGATGTCTGACTTAAGACTGGTGATTTTCAGAATAAAGGTTGTAGTGTCAGCTACAACCAACAACCAACAACAGCTATAAACAGTGAACATTAGCTGGATCATGTAGCAGAATATGAAGTGACTTGGTGAAACTGTGAACAATCATCTGGTAACAGTGGGGACCTCTGTTGGTCACACAGGACCACACAGTGTATTTCCACATATTAATTAATTAGTTTATTAATTCACGCTACGCAAGTAAATGATACATCACACACTTCTGGTCAAGTATTTTTTATGTTTTAATGTAAAGAAAGTAACAGATCTTTATCTGTCTAGCTATGACTGTATAATGTTACACTTTGGCCATTCTATCCTCTGGGCTTTTATTCTGAAATATTCACCTTTATTTCCGCGTCATCTGAATACTTTTTCTTCATTCTTCAATTCCACAGGCAAAGATTGAAAAAAAAAAAAAGGAATTACAAACACCAGAATTGAACTGTTTCTTCTTTTTTTTAATTCCAACAATAAAAACAGAGAAACTTCTCTGTCCCATCTGGTTCACAGATTTAAAAATACTATAGTAAAACAGAAAAATTATTTTGGTTTAAAATGAAAAAACAAACTGTCTGAATGTACATGGACCCATATCCATCACTGGATTTGTGTTTTCTCTCAGGAAGAAGCAAACTCAGCTGTCGGCCCATCTGAGATTGAAGATTGAAGATTAACGTTATTGTCATTCTGACACAAGTAAAAGTGCACATCAGAACAGAATTACGTTGCACCAGGCATATGTAAGATATTAATTTGTTATGTTAATTTTATAAATATATAAAGTCTCCTCCCAGAGGGCAGAAGGGCAAACAGTCCATGAAGGGGGTGGGTGGAGTCCCTGGCACAGTTGGTGGCCTTGGTAATACAGCAGCATTTGTGTGATGTGTCCTGGATGGAGGGGGTGAATTCCCAGTGATATGCTCAGCTGTCCTCAGCGCTCTCTGCAGGGACTCCACACCAGATGGAGATACGGCTCAATGCAGAGTTTCCACAAGTGCCTGCAGGAAACTGTGGCCTAATAAAAATGCTGAGAGCTGACTACTGTTAGGCCAACATAATGATAAATATTGTATTCTGGTCAAGTGGAGAGGGCTTTGAAACACCTTTTAAACCATGTTAGAAATAAATTTACAGAAAGCTGTTTACAACTAACAGTTTACAGAGAATGTAACAATTAACTGAATTCATAAAACATGAAAACCCCAGGAAATCACAAAAGTTAAGGAGGCTTCTTTTGTCATTTCTGGCTAAAATGTTCTGGTGGGGGGGCAGAGTGAGACTCCTGGTCTACGGCCTGGTGTGGAGAGCGTGGACACTGTTTACCATAGAGGATGTAAAAACTGGTTCTACACACAGGATGTGCTGAGAGTCATTTCATGAAGCAACATTTCTCCCATTCACTTGTTCAACCTTTATCTGTACATACAAGGTTCTGACAAATGATGTCCAGCAGCTTGTAACCATAGTTACAGCAGGCTGGTGTGATGTACTGTGTTTCCCCCACTTCGTAATAAATGATACACTGAGACTCAGGAAACAAGGCCACATAGAAAGTCCTTCATTCATCTGTGCTGATGTAGCTGCAGAGGCATGTCAGGGCTGACCTGATACTGAAGAGAAATATTGTCATCCACTCTTCATTTGACAGATCATTTTATTAATGATTAAATTACTGAACAGCTTATAAATGAGTTCAAATGAGCTCCAGCTCCACCAGCTGTCACATTAAAATGTGCTTACACATGAATGCATCAGTCATCTGATGACGTAACATATAAAAAGGACCAGTCTGCATATTGAGCATGTTTCACTTATCCAGAATACAACGTTCACAATCTGATGAGCCCAGTTGCACAAAATAACCTTAAGATTTTCCTTATTTTAAGTTGATCCATAAGAAGATATATTTGTGGTTTTAAGAACCAAAAACCATCTCAATGTAGTTTTACATCTCCTCTGTTCAGAAGGTCAGCCATTCGCCGGTGGATTTCACCACAAGCGTCCATCATTGTAGTGCGATTCATGTGAACAGACTGTGCCGACATTATATCCGCTCTTTGCACCAGTCTCACATCTCCGCTCATCTGCTCATCTATTAAGCAATACAGCACGGCATCAGTAAAGGTATCTGGAGAAAACTTCATTCACCACAGCAGTTTCTTGCAGCAGTATTCTGGACTTTTGTTCCATGTTTGCTCGTGTGCGTCCATCAGAACATAAGTGTATTTCTGTTAATTGTTTCCAGCGTTGTGGTGGTTCACAGTTCTCTTACACGGTGTATTCAAGGTCATATTGTTATGTTTATTATTATTGCTCATTCTTAATTTTGTTTATATTCTGTTTCTTCTTTTTGTATAGAAAACCACAGACACCTTCATGTAGGAAAATCTTAACCTGCAATAAATGAGTGGCATTGTCATCAGAGTATGATTAATTGGATTCAGACACCATTTGTTCCTGTTCTTACTGATCAACCTGTGGAGAGTGCACATCCATAGAATCAGCACCTAAGGGTTCATTCACTTGATCATTGAGGTCACCCAGTTGGTAGTCACTAAACACCTCCTTTATATCTTCTCTCAGGCTTCTCTCTGGCTCACCAACCTGTTGTTACTAGAGCTCCAATCAGAAGGGAGGCTAAGAGCCTCCTCTCTTCTGATTGGCTCACCAACCTGTTGGCTGACTGTTTTATGAGTGATCCAATAAAAACATAGAAGACTTCTGGTAGGTCAAGGTGGGCGGGGCCTGGGGCATGGCTGAGAGTAGTGACTGCTTTGTCATGACATCACAAAGTTCCAGAAGTCCTGACGGCTTGTTTTAAGGATCAGGTTCTGAATACAGGCTGTGTGCATTTCTCTGTGGATTGAGCGCTTTGATACTTTCACAGTACTAATATAGAACCTAGGGATGTTTAATAATCAGACAATACATGGACATCTGCCTTTAGACAATATTGACCTTTACAGGTCATTATAGTAAATGTAAGTTAAACCAGGGTAATTTACTAACGACAGCTGAGTCTTTCAGGCTCTCCATGATGATGGGGGATGGGGTTGAGCTTGAGTTGAACAGTGGAAATCAGCCATAGACACGTTTGAAAGTTTGTGGACAGTGAAGTGGGTGAGCACGTCAGTGGGGAGAAAGTAAACATCTCTTTTTCAGTGTCTCTGTGGTTCCTGCACTGATTTTAAAAAACAAAAACAGACACACACCTGCAGAGGAAGAGGTCAGACTGTCTGAGCTGAGTGTCCACCACTCGCCTGTCAACCCCTGGCAGTGAGTACAAGTCAGTCGTTTGTTAGGCTGCTGTCCTTACAGACCAGATCCAAGTTCACGTCTGGATCTAACTTCAGCACAAAATGTGTTTTTGGTGAGATGACTGAAATAATGTCTGTGTTAACACAAGCTCAAGACATTTTCATGTTCTATTTCATCCTTCCTGACTGCCAGAAGTGGTGCTTTAAGCACTGGATCTTCAGTCTTGCGTATGCGCAGGTTGAGTATTTAATATCAACAGTCACCTGTGACCCCAGATAATTCAAGAGAGGTATATCTTCCGGTGTCGTCAGGGGATCAGTTCCTTTTCATGTTCTCGCTTCGCAGGTTCACTACTGTGGTAGTGTTAACTGAAACTATTTTCCCAATCTTGAAAGAAACCGTGTAGCATTGCAACCACTTCAGTCGGAGCTGCGGAAGACTCTCCCTCTGAGAGGCTGTGACGAGCTGTCCCTCTGTTGTGAGGGAACGCGACTGTGTACCGTTCGTGTTCAGCGGGGTATAGATGTTGGTCCTCCCGCTGTGCGTATCAGCCTGATGAGCTTAGCTTCAAGTGTGTGCCGCCATTTTGGTAAGTATTGATCATGTTGAGCTGATGGACTAAGCTAACAGATGCTGTGAAGAAGGGCAGTGCTCCCACCGCC
>NW_019525549.1:9562-10886 GCF_002814215.2 Seriola lalandi dorsalis | reverse complement strand
ACAGCAATTCTGCTACAGTTGTATGTAAGTCCCTAAATTGTATGAGTTTAAAGTTTGTAATTGAGATCTGTTAGATAGAAAACTCAACAGATCCTAGCTGTACTGACCCTTGAATTGAAAACCACTTTTTAAAAAATATTTGGTGTGAAGTGAATTTTTGAAGCCCAACCTGCATGAATACCTCAGCTACTGAGAAAGAGCCGGTGCTGTGACTTCTCATGTCTAACAATGAACCTGCTACATCATGTGGATTGAGCTCATGTTTGCTTGATGTAGGCTAGAGTGTCATTTGTCTTTGTTACTGTTTGAACCAACATCTGGACATGTATGGTATTTGCAGTATTTGACATTAATTGAGGTTTAATAAGCAGTTTTGTAGGCTGCTCCCTCTTTGTCACTGTCTACATGACACTTACAAAATGTTTACTTTGTATATCCAAGCCAAATAGATAGTAAGACGACATCTTTGTCGAACATATTATCCTCATATTAGTATAAGATGAATTTCACAAGTCTCTACTATCTACATGTTCTTTCCTGTTTTGCACTCTCAATCAGATTTCCTATGAAATTTCGAAACACATATGACGTCCAACTGCTGTTTTTAGCTGAGAAACAACTTGTGAGTTGAGCAAACACAGACGTTTCCCCAATTCTACTGGCAGTATGTCATACTGAGTACTATGTGTTGTGTTGCTGTCTGCAGTGGAAATCATTGTTTGTTGTGTTTGAGTATTTTGTTTATTTATATGCATGTTCAATGTTTATTTGCATGTTTGTGTTTAGTTGCTTTCTTTAGTTATTATTTTGAGTGCAGCATTTTCTTAGTTTGAGTGTATTGATATGCATGTTTAAGTTATTTGACACAGGTGAACACAATGGAGACAGTGATTGCAGACATGGACTGACATCTGCTTCAGCCAATCAACGGCTACAGGCTGGCCACACCAGCCAATGGTGACTCAGGGGAGGGTTTCTCTCCATCTGTATAGACAGAGCAGCAGGTTAGACTTGAAGCTTTTTTTGGACTGGGCCCACACACCTTGCAAGTAGTGGAGGAGCCCCATGCAGGCCGGAGGACAGACACAGTAGTGTATTGGAGGCTTTTGGATGTGAGTGGCAGAGGGAGGAGTTTCTGCTTAAAGCTGGTAGATTGCTGGCCACGTTCTTTTGTTCCAGGACCAGTGGATGTTACTTGGAGGTGTCGAGTCAGCAGAGCAGGCCTTGGCGAGGGGTGAAAGCAGGCCAGAAGACTGAGACCAGCAGTGCACTGGAGGCCTTTGAACGCAGTTGGCAGAGGCAGGAGCTTCTGCCCAAAGCTGTG
>NW_019525549.1:7991-9512 GCF_002814215.2 Seriola lalandi dorsalis | reverse complement strand
GGCACCAGTATTCTGACGGACCTGTGGCACCAGTACGCTGACGGACCTGTGGCACCAGTACTCTGACGGACCTGTGGCACCAGTATTCTGACGGACCTGTGGCACCAGTACGCTGACGGACCTGCGGCACCAGTACTCTGACGGACCTGCGGCACCAGTATTCTGACAGACCTGCGGCACCAGTACTCTGACGGACCTGCGGCACCAGTACTCTGACAGACCTGTGGCACCAGTACGCTGACGGACCTGCGGCACCAGTACTCTGACCTTTGTGTGGAAGTCCAAAGACAACACAACAAAAAGCAAGAGATGACGCTCCTCCATGTCAGGACATTTTACTCAGCGACCGCTGTGCACCTACAACATACAAGCCTTCGCTCTTTGGATTTAGATCAACCACACCATCAGCTTGCAGTGGGCAGCAGCATGAATCTCACAGCAGACTCAATGCTTCTTCTAATCACCTATAATGTAAAACTGCTGCAGCTCAGATGAATGAGATCATTTCTTTAAAACAAAAGAAGCGCTGAAATTGTTTGAGGAGGCAAATGCAGGAGACCAGAGCAACTGTCTCTGTGACACCTGTCTCTTATACACATCTCTTGATGGCATCCAGGTGCTCAGTGCACTACAAGAAATATACATTTCAGAGTGGTCAATGGAAACAATGAGAGACATGGTGTACAAGAGACTTTCAGCTAAGCATTTGGTACCACTTTACAATAAGACTGCCCGTATAAAGGATTAATAATTGGTTCATAATTAAGTTATTAATTTGGTTGTTAACATTTGATAAATCACAAATAAACGTTTATAAACAAGTGATATCACAGTTTTCACACATTGATACAAGGCCACTATTTGGCAAGATCAAGTTAATGCTTACTACTCATTAATCTTGCTCATGAAAAAAGAAAGAAAAGGAGTGTTATAGTAACTATTTTGATAAATGGTGACACACACACACACACACACACTTAGGCACAGTCCTTACTGCAGTGTCATCCCCTCTCTCTCTCCCCAACCTTCCTGTCACTCTCACTGTCCCTATCCAAATAGAGGCAAAAAAACTGACCCCAAAAGAAAAGCTTAAAAACAACAACAACGGCCTAGAGAGGCAAATATTTTTAAACATGCCTCAGACTTAGTTTATGTCCAATTTGAAAATTTAACCTTTTGTTTGATCTCACATAAGAAGGAAACAAATGTTGCAACATCGATGATTAATGATCTGTGAACAGCACTGTTCATATATATTTCATGTAATCTTAATCAGATTTCCTCTGAAATTGAGAAACACATATGAAGTGTATCTACCTTTAGTGTGCAGAAGAGTTATCAGTTTCAAATATTTTTCATACAAAGGTAGCCACGAATGTTACAACTACAATTTATGTGAGAATAAGAGTTTGAAAGTATTTTTCCCCATGAATGAAGAGATTAAAATCTACATCTGTTTCAAAATAGCACATTTAATAAAAGATAAATATAAGATACATGTGAAACACATATATTTCATAT
>NW_019525549.1:4589-7941 GCF_002814215.2 Seriola lalandi dorsalis | reverse complement strand
TGTGACTGTTGAATTTTCTTTGAGAAGGCAGTGCTCTCGCTGACGTTCCCAGCGTGTGATTAGCTGTGGTAGTTTGGTTTAACAGTTAAGGCCATAAGGTTCTTGGCTACTAATCAAAGAAATAAGTAATAAGATAAGCGCAACGCCAGGCCTTGTGTTTTGGTTGTTTGAATCTGTTTGTGAGCAACCTAAGGTAGGTGACAGCAGTGCTCTCGCTCCCCGTTCCCATAACGAGGTAGGGTGTACCTTGTTTCTGCTGCCGGGCTCTTGTTCCTCGGACCTCGGCCTCATGGATGACACTGGCATAGGCTCTATAAGGGCTACTGTCCGCACGGCCCTAGCTCGTCTGCATATGCCATCTGAACCGGCGCCTGTTAGCGCCTTTTTTCGACAAAGGGCAGCCGCTACTGCCATCACTGTTCCCCCTTCAGAGGAGTATTTTAGGGAGCTGCATGCATGCTGTGAGGACACTAGAAGGGGCTCCCATCTTACTTCAGACAGCAGATCCTTGGCTGCTATGCAAGATGCAGCAAAGTTTGGCCTGGATCGCATGCCAGCTATTGAGCCTGCGGGGGTGGACGCTTCTATTACGAGCCTCAGTGATGCTTGATTGCAGGCTTTTCACCTTCATGTCCAGGGAGCATGGATGCCTAATGTCCACCTTGGTGCAGACTCGCCACCACTGATGGAGACATGCAGGAGGACCCTTCGCAGGTTCCCGGTGAAGCCAGGGGAACTGTTTGGCTCAGCCGCTGTAGAGGCATTGGAGTGTACCGTCCAGGCTGGAAAAACTACACAACATCTCTCGAGTCTCCACAGAACTGTGCCCCCTCCTGGCAGGCTGAGGGGTGCTGCGACTGCCCCCAGAGGCTTCTCCCTACCAGTGGCCTCATCTCACACCAGGGGTTACCATGGGCCCCAGCGCCCTGTTGCCCAGAGGTCAGTGCATGACTTTCATGACCCACCTCGCTTGTCCTCCCGACCACCCAGTGCCCGGGCTCCTCATTGTCCCGCCTCCAGGACCTCCAGACGGCATGGGGCCAGGAATTGATGCGTTGGGGCCGGTCGTTGGTTATCTTTCCCAGCAGCAGCTCAGATGCTGGGCTGCTCACACTTCTGACCCCTGGGTAACTTCCACTTTGGCCCAACGTCAGGATGACACCCCTCTGGCCAAGGACGCCCTAGAACCAGTAGATCACCTGTCAGACCCCAGGGGGTTCTACTCGACTTATTTTCCGTTGAAGAAGAAAACAGGCGGGTTTTGCCCGGTCCTCGACTTAAGGGGGCTCAAAGAGTTCCTCAAGGTACTGACATTCCACATGGGTGACATAAGTGACATTTCACAGTCACTTAGAATCTCAATAGTTAGAAGAGAATGTGTGTATCAATGTTAGGCTGACATGAGGATTAGCCTCGCGAGCATAATGCGCGCTCTTAGCTTCTATACTGTGCGCTTGCGGAGCAGAAATGCTCCATCGCGAGGACGGTTTTTCCACTTTTGGATCTGTTCTGTGCGCTTGCATCACGCATACACCTGCAGTTTTTATGTGCACAACTTTTGAGACTAATTTAACACCATACACATTGTGAACTCTGTTGGTGATAAATGAATAAAGTTATTATGATTACTATTGTAATTCACAGAGCATCTGCAAACTGCAGCTTTTATCATTTTAATCCAACAGGAACAACATCTTCAGCAGTACACAACAGCCTGCTTTACTGAGGCAAAATCACAACAACCTTAAAGACACACAAACTGAACTACTGCGCAATATCTGAATAAAACAAAATTAAATTAAATAAATTTCAATGAACAGTAGCAGATAATAACAATAGTAATGCAACAGCAGCACAATTTTAAATACATATTTCTTCCTTTAGAGGTTTGACAGAGAAGTATTTAATGAGGCCACTCAAATCCATGTTCCACAGACTGTCACTTTGAATGGACATCAGAGACAGGTGATTCAGTCTGTTTTGGGCCATTGTGCAGTTCAGTCTATTTTTAACTAAAAGAACGCTCCCCTCTGCCATTGGTTTCAGGCAAGGTCACAAATAGTCGGAATGCTATGTCAACATTTGTAAAAACACTGACTGTGTTTTCCTTCCTCTCATAAGTTGCAGCAGTGACCTTTCTGATGTGATTTCTTTAATACATACTCTGAATTCTCCAATTTTGTCCACAAAGTTCCTCAAGATCAGCTGCATGTTTTTTTCTGGAGTTGAGCTGTTCCTGTATGAAGGTCTTGCAGAGATGGATGGAATGGTTTTCAAAAACCCAAATGTCTGCTTGCAAAACACTGGCCTCGGTGACCATTTTGTAGTGTTAACTTTTTTGCAGCACACTCAAAGTTGTTAATCATCCCGTAGGTAGGCCTCATAGTTAGCTTACAGTATCACATAAATCCAGCTCAGTTGCCATTGGAGTAGTTGCAGTATGTTGTTCCACATGTTGCACAGAAATGCATCCTTTCATATCACTGAGGACTAGTTTATTTAGTTATAATGACCAGGGTTACATTAAGCTTAGTTTTCCCAAAACGACAACGATAAACTAGTCAAAATGTAATTGTAGATATCTACAATTGTTATTACTGCTATTGATCAAATGTTAAAATGGCTTGCCATAGGCTTCCACACAGGTGCACTGCATTGTATAATTAAGCAGTTAACATCCCATCCTGTCTCTTATACACATCTGCTGTGAGTTCGCGGAGGAGGGCTCTCCCTTGGATTGTTACTGGAGCCAAAAACCCTAAGGGGTCGAAAACACTGTTCACTGTGGAGAGGATACCACGACGAGTAAACGGCTTGATGTCATGGTCCACAGAGAAGGTGAAAGTGTCACTCTTTATCTCCCATAGGAGACCCAGGCTGCGTTGAGTAAGGACTTGCTCTCCACAGAAATCCACACCCTCCACGATTGCAGCGCAGTCTTCAGGTGCGAAAGCTGCCAACACAGTTTGGCTATTAGACACAAACTTGTGAAGCCTGAGGTTTGATTCGGCAAGGGAAGTCTGTGTTCTGCGCAACAAGTCGATGGCTTCAGCCTCAGTTGGCACAGAAAGAAGGCCATCGTCCACATAGAAGTGGCGCTCCACAAAGTTGACAGTGTCAGTTCCATGTTCTTGTTCGCCCTCTTTGATGGCTCGTCTAAGTCCATAGATAGCTACAGCAGGCGATGGGCTGTTGCCGAAAACATGAACTGTCATTCTGTAGTCTATGATCTCCTTTGTCATGTCATTATCTTTGTACCACAGGAATCTCAGGTAATTCCTGTGGTCCTGTTGCACTTGAAAACAGTAAAACATCTGTTGTATATCTGCCAGGATAGCAACCTTTTCCTTCC
>NW_019525549.1:2713-3403 GCF_002814215.2 Seriola lalandi dorsalis | reverse complement strand
AAACCTCAGTGCAACTTGAGTTAACAACTGTGTTAGTGTTGTTTTCTTCTCCCTCCCCGCCGTTGTGTGGTGAGGTTGAAGAAGCCTTAGCTTGAGATGCAGGTCCAGGATGCATGGCAGAGTAATGATAGGTGCTCTCACATTCCATACACTTAACTGCATTTTGACAGTCTTTAGCAAGATGAGTTGTTGAGCTGCAACACCTAAAGCAGATCCCTCTTTCTTTGAGAAAAGTCTTTCTTTCTTCCAGGCTCTTTGCTCTAAAGGCTTTGCACCGTTTGAGGGGATGTGGCTTGGTGTGTATTGGGCAGCTTTTATTTGGGTCACTTACACCTTTCACATTGCTTGCACGTGTGTGTGTAGAATCAACATCCGTCTTGTTAACTGAAATGGGATTCCTTGTGCCTTTAAAGGGGGCCCTTTCGATCCTTGTGGATGAGCTGATAGTGCTTGGGATAGAAAAACTGGGGTCATTTCTCTTCCGTGCCTCATAACTTATGAGCCGGCTGAAAAATTCAAATGGTGGAAATTGTCCTTTATTTTCTTCCTTATGTTTTGAACCAGCCGAAATCCACTTTTCTTGAAGCCCATAGGGCAGTTTTGCAACTATGGGTTCGATACCACGTGCAGTGTCCAAGTAGGAGAGAGCTGGGAGGTAGCCGTCTTCCTTAGCACACTGTACTTCCATCA
>NW_019525549.1:1940-2663 GCF_002814215.2 Seriola lalandi dorsalis | reverse complement strand
TACCAAAAAACTTATACAAGTGGGCGGCTATATTGAGCCATGGTGTAACACATGTCTCAACAGGAGGGATGGTGGGACAGATACATCAATACTTTACTACCTATGGCTTTAACTCTTATTCAAAAAATTTTTGTAGAGCATGTTTAACTTGCGCAAAACATAACTCTCAAGGAAACCTAAGACCACGTAGGGGTCGTTTCCCTACAGCCCAATATCCGTTTCAAATAATCCACATGGACTTCATAGAGTTAAACAAAAGTGAAGGAAAAAAGTATTGTCTAGTCATAGTGGATGCTTTTTCAAAATGGATTGAACTTTTTCCCGCAAAACACCCTGATGCACTAACAGTGGCTAAAGCGTTATGCAAAGATATCATACCAAGGTATGGGATTCCTGAAAAAATATATAGTGATAATGGAACTCATTTTGTCAACCAGGTCATCAAAAGGGTTGGAACAATGTTCCATATCAACTTAAAACATCACTGTGCTTATCATCCACAGAGTGCAGGGTTAGTGGAGCGCACAAACGGAACGATCAAAAATAGGCTCAGAAAGTGCATTGAAGAAACAGGAAGGCCATGGACACAGTGTTTAGACTTAGTTAAACTATATATAAACATTACGTCCACCACAGGGTTAACTCCATATGAAACTTTGTTTGGAAGACCCTATAAAATACCCCAGTTTAAAAATCAATGGGAAACAGATGAGGAAGCTAATC
>NW_019525549.1:0-1147 GCF_002814215.2 Seriola lalandi dorsalis | reverse complement strand
GAAAAAATGCCGTCCGTGTAACTGTAGCTCCCAACAATAGCACTGTTATATCCGTTCCTATAAAAAACCTCAAAGGATTTTGGGGTTCCCATCCTCCGAGTCTAACTACAGGGGAAGGGTGGGATTCTCACTGGTGGTACTTAACTAGTAGCATTTCGGATTTCAGCTGGGATACTTTAATCACTGACGAAAATCAATATTGGACACCAGGATCAGAAACATCAGCAAAATACTTCCAGGATAAAATAACCTTAAAACATAATGGTGCAAACTTAGAGTTAACAGTATCCTTACCTAATGGTCCCTACACTGTTCCCTATATGATTGTAGATGATACATCATGTTTTGTATTGTTGTTGTGGGCCAGACATTCCAGCGCAGACCCATATTATCCTGTACAAATATGTGTAAATAACACCAGGAAACAGATTGATGCGACAAATATGGCCTCTGACGCTGAAAGGAAGCATGTGGATGAATGGTTTAGGGTTACTACAGGAGTTTCAGGACAGAGCAACAATTGGTTACTTATGGTAGAGCAGGCTGCAAATATGTCTAAAAGAGACTGTGTGGTGTGTATGAGTCCTAGACCTATTCTGCAAGTTATTCCTGCAATAATTTCACAAGAGTGTGTAATTGAAGTTATGAATAAAACAAATCCTAACTCCACATGCAGTGGCTGGGATGCGATTTTTCCCATCGCCAGGACAACAGCAAAGAAACCCGTGTTCTCTAAGAAGGTGGCACCTGGTAATTTCACATGCGTTAACATAACCGGTAATGGCAAATATCATGGTAATCTCACTGAATCTGTGTGCACTGGAGGCATAATCACAACAGCTATCTCAAGCCTGTGTCTAGAGGAGACATATGGTGGTGGTGTGGAGATGATAGGATATTTGACGGATTTCCTGTAAATGTGACAGGGTTGTATGCATTAGTAACTTTACTGTTACCTGTGTCTATATATCCCGTATCAGCAAAAGACTTAACAAAAAATCTAACTGCCGAAATGCCCAAACAGTGGCATCTAAAGAAAAGAGCAGCGGCATGGCAATCAGACAATGATCCTACATACATTGATGCTATTGGGGTGCCAAGAGGGGTGCCAGACGAGTACAAATTGGTTGATCAGGTGGCTGCTGGG
>NW_019525548.1:410192-412206 GCF_002814215.2 Seriola lalandi dorsalis | reverse complement strand
AAAGTATAGTAAGGCATAATACGGAAAAAAAATATCACAGTATAGTGAGGCATAAAACGTCATAGTATAGCAAAGCATAAAAACGTCAAAAAATGTCATAGTATAGCAAGGCATAAAAACGAGAAAAAAAAGTCATAGCATAGTAAGGCATAAAACGTCATAGTATAGTAAGGCATAAAAACGACAAAAAAAAGTCATAGTATAGTAAGGCATAAAAATGACAAAAAAATATCACAGTATAGTGAGGCATAAAACGTCATAGTATAGAAAGGCATAAAAACGACAAAGAATAGTAAGGCATAATACGGAAAAAAAATATCACAGTATAGTGAGGCATAAAACGTCATAGTATAGCAAGGCATAAAACGTCATAGTATAGTGAGGCATAAAAATGAAAAAAAAAGTCATAGTATAGTAAGGCATAAAAATGTAAAAAAAAAGTCATAGTATAGCAAGGCCAGAGAAACGTTAAAAAAAAGCCATAGTATAGTAAGGCAAAAAAAACTCACAGTATAGTAAGGCATAAAACTGCAAAGTATAGTAAGGCATAATACGGAAAAAAAATATCACAGTATAGTGAGGCATAAAATGTCATAGTATAGTAAGGCATAAAAACGTCAAAAAACGTCACAGTGTAGTTAGGCATAAAAATGTCATAGTATAGCAAGGCATAAAAACGTCCAAAAATGTCATAGTATAGTGAGGCATAAAAATGAAAAAAAAAGTCATAGTATAGTAAGGCATAAAAATGTAAAAAAAAAGTCATAGTATAGCAAGGCCAAAAAAACGTTAAAAAAAGTCATAGTATAGTAAGGCAAAAAAAACTCACAGTATAGTAAGGCATAAAAACGTCAAAGTATAGTAAGGCATAATACGGAAAAAAAATATCACAGTATAGTGAGGCATAAAATGTCATAGTATAGTAAGGCATAAAAATGACAAAAAATGTCATAGTATAGTAAGGCATAATACGGGAAAAAAATATCACAGTATAGTGAGGCATAAAACGTCATAGTATAGCAAGGCATAAAAATGACAAAAAAAGTTATAGTATAGTAAGGCATAAAAACGTCAAAAAACGTCATAGTGTAGTTAGGCATAAAAATGTCATAGTATAGCAAGGCATAAATACGACAAAAAATGTCACAGTATAGTAAGGCATAAAAATGTCAAAAAAAAGTCACAGTATAGTGAGGCATAAAATATCACAGTATAGTAAGGCATAAAAATGATAAAAAATGTCATAGTATAGTAAGGCATAATACGGAAAAAAAATATCACAGTATAGTGAGGCATAAAAATGACAAAAAATGTCATCGTATAGTAAGGCATAATACGGAAAAAAAATATCACAGTATAGTGAGGCATAAAACGTCATAGTATAGCAAGGCATAAAAATGACAAAAAAAAGTTATAGTATAGTAAGGCATAAAAACGTCAAAAAACGTCATAGTGTAGTTAGGCATAAAAATGAAAAAAAAAGTCATAGTATAGTAAGGCATAAAAATGTCAAAAAAAAGTCATAGTATAGCAAGGCCAAAAAAACGTTAAAAAAAGTCATAGTATAGTAAGGCATAAAAACGACAAAAAATGTCATAGTATAGTAAGGCAAAAAAAACTCACAGTATAGTAAGGCATAAAAACGTCAAAGTATAGTAAGGCATAATACGGAAAAAAAATATCACAGTATAGTGAGGCATAAAAATGACAAAAAAAGTCATAGTATAGTAAGGCATAATACGGAAAAAAAATATCACAGTATAGTGAGGCATAAAACGTCATAGTATAGCAAGACATAAAAATGACAAAAAAAGTTATAGTATAGTAAGGCATAAAAATGTCAAAAAATGTCATAGTATAGTAAGGCATAAAAAAGTCATAGCATAGTAAGGCATAAAAATGTCAAAAAAAGTCATAGTATAGTAAGGCATAAAAATGTCAAAAAATGTCATAGTATAGTAAGGCATAAAAAAGTCATAGTATAGTAAGGCATAAAAAAGTCATAGTATAGTAA
>NW_019525548.1:407735-410142 GCF_002814215.2 Seriola lalandi dorsalis | reverse complement strand
AGTCATAGTATAGGAAGTCATAAAAACGTCAAAAAATGTCATAATACAGTAAGGCATAAAACGTCATAGTATAACAAGGCATAAAAACGTCAAAAAAGTCATAGTATAGTAAGGCATAAGATTGACAAAAAAAAGTCATAGTATAGTAAGGCATAAAAATGACAAAAAAAGTTATAGTATAGGAAGTCATAAAAACGTCAAAAAATGTCATAATACAGTAAGGCATAAAACGTCATAGTATAGCAAGGCTTAAAAACTTCAAAAAAGTCATAGTATAGTAAGGCATAAAAATGACAAAAAAAAGTCATAATATAGTAAGGCATAAAACGTCATAGTATAGTAAGGCATAAAAATGACAAAAAAAGTCATAGTATAGGAAGTCATAAAAACGTCAAAAAATGTCATAATACAGTGAGGCATAAAACGTCAAAGTATAGTAAGGCATAAAAACGCCAAAAAATGTCATTGTATATTAAGGCATAAAACGTCAAAGTATAGTAAGGCATAAAAACGCCAAAAAATGTCATTGTATATTAAGGCATAAAACGTCATAGTATAGTAAGGCATAAAAACGACAAAAAAAGTCATAGTATAATAAGGTATAAAAATGTCATAGTATAGTAAAACATAAAAACATCAAAAAAAGTCATAGTATTGTAAGGCATAAAAACGACAAAAAAAGTCATAGTATAGTAAGGCATAACATGGAAAAAAAATATCACAGTATAGTGAGGCATAAAACGTCATAGTATAGCAAGGCATAAAAACGTCATAAAATGTCATAATATAGTGAGGCATAAAACTTCATAGTATAGTAAGGCATAAAAATGACAAAAAAAAGTCATAGTATAGCAAGTCATAAAAACGTCAAAAAATGTCATAATACAGTAAGGCATAAAACGTCATAGTATAGCAAGGCATAAAAACGTCAAAAAAGTCATAGTATAGCAACGCATAAAAACGACAAAAAAAAGTCATAGTATTGTAAGGCATAAAAACGACAAAAAAAGTCATAGTATAATAAGGTATAAAAATGTCATAGTATAGTAAAACATAAAAACCTAAAAAAAAAAGTCATAGTATAGTAAAACATAAAAACGACAAAAAAGTCATTGTATTGTAAGGCATAAGATGTCATAGTATAGTAAGGCATAACAATGACAAAAAAAAGTCATAGTATAGTAAGGCAAAAAAACGTCAAAATATAGTAAGGCATAATACGGAAAAAAAATATCACAGTATAGTGAGGCATAAAACGTCAAAAAACGTCATGGTATAGCAAAGCATTAAAACGTAAAAAAATCTCATAATGTAGTTAGGCATAAAAATGTCATAGTATAGTAAGGCATAAAAATGTCAAAAAAAGTCATAGAATAGCAAGGCATAAAAACGTCAAAAAATGTCATGGTAGAGTAAGGCATAATACGGAAAAAAAATATCACAGTATAGTGAGGCATAAAACGTCAAAGTATAGTAAGGCATAAAAACGCCAAAAAATGTCATTGTATATTAAGGCATAAAACGTCAAAGTATAGTAAGGCATAAAAACGCCAAAAAATGTCATTGTATATTAAGGCAAAAAAAGTCAAAGTATAGTAAGGCATAAAAATGTCAAAAAATGTCATAGTATAGTAAGGCATAAAAAAGTCATAGTATAGTAAGGCATAAAAAAGTCATAGTATAGTAAGTTATAAAAAAGTCATAGCATAGTAAGGCATAAAAACAACAAAAACAGTCATAGTATAGTAAGTCATAAAATATAAAAAATGTCATAGTATAGTGAGGCACAAAAATGTCGAAGAATGTCATAGTATAGCAAGGCATAAAAACGTCAAAAAATGTCATAGTATAATAAGGTATAAAAATGTCATAGTATAGTAAAACATAAAAACATAAAAAAAAAGTCATAGTATACTGAAGCATAAAAACATCAAAAAAAGTCATAGTATAGTAAGGCATAAAACATAATACACGAGTCGTGTGGCGTAGTGGTCTAAGCAGGCGCCCCATGTGTAGAGTCTACAGTCCTCGCTGCAGTTGGCCCCGGTTTGAATCCCGCATCGGACGGCCTTTCGCTGCATGTCATTCCTCCCCGTTTCCTGTCTCTCTCCACTATACTGTCAAATAAAGGCATAAAAAGCCCAAAAAATATACTTAAAAAAAAAAGTCATAGTATAGTAAGGCATAAAAACACATACCATAGGAAGGTATGAACATGTCAAAAAATGTAAAGTATAATAAGGTATAATAACGTCATAGTTAATTAAGGTATAAAAACATCACAGTATAGTAAGGCATTAGAGTCGCCAATCAACTTAATTTGCATGTGTGTCAATTGTGGGAGGAAGACGGAGCACCTGGAAAGTATCTATGCAGTCACATGCAAATTCTTCACAGAAAGGGCCCC
>NW_019525548.1:402567-407715 GCF_002814215.2 Seriola lalandi dorsalis | reverse complement strand
TCATAGTATAGTAAGGCATAAAAATGACAAAAAAAAGTCATAGTATAGCAAGTCATAAAAACGTCAAAAAATGTCATAATACAGTAAGGCATAAAACGTCATAGTATAGCAAGTCATAAAAACGTCAAAAAATGTCATAATACAGTAAGGCATAAAACGTCATAGTATAGCAAGGCATAAAAACGTCAAAAAATGTCATAGAATAGCAAGGCATAAAAACGACAAAAAAAGTCATAGTATAGTAAGGCATAAAAATGACAAAAAAAAGTCATAGTATAGCAAGGCATAAAAACGCCAAAAAATGTCATTGTATATTAAGGCATAAAACGTCATAGTATAGTAAGGCATAAAAATGTCAAAAAATGTCATAGAATAGCAAGGCATAAAAACGACAAAAAAAGTCACAGTATAGTAAGGCAAAAAAACGTCAAAGTATTGTAAGGCATAATACGGGAAAAAAATATCACAGTATAATGAGGCATAAAACGTCATAGTATAGTAAGGCAAAAAAAACGACAAAAAAAGTCATAGTATAATAAGGTATAAAAATGTCATAGTATAGTAAAACATAAAAACATTAAAAAAAAATCATAGTATAGTAAAACATAAAAACGACAAAAAAAAGTCATAGTATACTGAGGCATAAAAAAGTCTCAGCATAGTAAGGCATAAAAATGTCAAAGAAGTCATAGTATAGTAAGGCATAAAAAATTCATAATATAGTAAGGCATAAAAAGTCACAGTATAGTGAGGCATAAAATGTCATAGTATAGTAAGGCATAATACGGAAAAAAAATATCACAGTATAGTGAGGCATAAAACGTCATAGTATAGTAAGGCATAACAATGACAAAAAAAAGTCATAGTATAGTAAGGCATAAAAACGACAAAAAAAGTCATAGTATAGTAAGGCATAACATGGAAAAAAAATATCACAGTATAGTAAGGCATAAAAACGTCAAAAAGTCATAGTATAGTAAGGCATAAGATTGACAAAAAAAAGTCATAGTATAGTAAGGCATAAAACGTCATAGTATAGTAAGGTATTAAAATGACAAAAAAAAGTCATAGTATAGCAAGGCATAAAAACGACAAAAAAAGTCATAGTATAGTAAGGCAAAAAAACGTCAAAGTATTGTAAGGCATAATACGGGAAAAAAATATCACAGTATAATGAGGCATAAAACGTCATAGTATAGCAAGGCATAAAAACGACAAAAAAAGTCATAGTATAATAATGTATAAAAATGTCATAGTATAGTAAAACATAAAAACATAAAAAAAAAATCATAGTATAGTAAAACATAAAAACGACAAAAAAAAGTAATCGTATACTGAGGCATAAAAACATAAAAAAATGTCATCGTATAGTAAGGCATAAAAATGTCAAAAAATGTCATAATATAGTAAGGCATAAAAATGTCATAGTATAGTAAGGCATAAAAACGACAAAAAAAGTCATAGTATAGTAAGGCATAAAACGTCATAGAATAGTAAGACATAAAAACGACAAAAAATATCATAGTACAATAAGGCATAAAAAAATCAAAGTATAATAAGGCATAAAAATGTCATAGTATAATAAGGCATAAAAAAGTCATAGTATAGTAAAGCATTAAAAACGACAAAAAGTCATACTATAGCAAGGCATAAAAATATCAAAAAAAGTCATAGTATAGTAAGGCATAAAAACACATACCATAGGAAGGTATGAACATGTCAAAAAATGTAAAGTATAATAAGGTATAATAACGTCATAGTTAATTAAGGTATAAAAACATCACAGTATAGTAAGGCATTAGAGTCGCCAATCAACTTAATTTGCATGTGTGTCGATTGTGGGAGGAAGACGGAGCACCTGGAAAGTATCTATGCAGTCACATGCAAATTCTTCACAGAAAGGGCCCCAGGCCTGGGGATCGAACTCAGACCCTTCTCACTGAGAGGTAAAAGTTACAACCACTGCATCACCATGGCCATAAAAAAGTCATACTATAATATTCACAAAAAGTCATAGTAATCCTAATGATATTTTCATGCGATTTCTCGATAGAAGTTCAACTCGTACTTTCATATATCCACCATTTTATGTTTACTCCTGGTAACAACCTGACTGCCAACCTACAGAAGCCAGAAGCCATGGTCATCTTGCTAGTTAACACTAGCCAACATGGTTAAACATCAGCTGACATTTTGTGATATTCTCACATGACGTGAGCCTTGAGATAGCCCCCGCCCATTCAGTCAATCAAATGCTAGCATATCTAAATCGATTGTCTTGGAGACGTAGCCTCTTGTAGGGCACATTGGAACGTTTTATGTTTGTGACACGACCCAGAACTGATGGAAATCCTTGTCTGAACGACTGAGCTCCAAATCCATAAACATAGACTTAGAGCTGTCCAGTTAGAATTATATGAAAAACAAATATATTGAGTTTCTAGTTAACAATATCATCACAACTAAATACTATAGCCTAAACATAAATGTTGTTTCACTAAGTCTCCTCCCATTGTGTAAAGCACTAAAAATGTATTTTCTCTCATTAAGAAATTGTATAGAAATGTCAAAAGCGCCGTTGTCAGGAAACTATATACATGTCTGAATATAATTCATTCTGATCTCTTGCTCAGTTCCTTATTTGGTATTTAATTACTATCTTAATGGATCACCTTTCTCTACTTGTATATGCCTTTCATGTCATTTTATTTCAACAGTTCAATCCTTTTTGTTTTTGTGGTTAGGAAAGTCTTCACATCTTTCCTTGACTCCAGGATGAGAAGTGGTTAGGAAAGGAGATTATTAACCGCAGCCCAGCTCTTTGTCTGAATTCAAGGACAAACCTTCTCATATATTTACTAAGAATTGTTATTGCAGTTATTATTGTAAACTTACATATGTGTCATACTAGAAACAGAAAGCTTGACAAGCAGAGCAACAGTAAGAGGAGCAAGAGTTCAGCAAACAAACTGATGCAAAAGTAAAACAACAGAACTGCATCATAAGTATGTCAGTATTAGTCAATCAAAAGAGTTTGTTGCAGTGTTTTAAATGAGGAAACCCTTTTTGGAAGTTTCATGGTGGGAATACTGAAAAATATCAGGGTTTGAGTGAAACTCACAAGGGACAAAAGAAAAACAATGAGAGACGTGTAGCGTTCCAAATCCCATTTTTATTGGTCGTTGGATTTCAGGTGAACCAATGGCACGAGAGAGAGAGAAAGATTAATTCCACAATATTGAAAAAAATTATACAAAATAATAATACAAAAGGAAGTTCCAGTTATACAAAGCAAAGATGTGGACTTTAATCCTTTTTTTTCCCATTTTTTTAAATCTTTTTTTTTTTCCTACTGCCCAAAAACTCAAGAGTAAGGCACAGTCATTACCACATGTTTACCCTTCCACATCCGTTTGTCTAAGCCTTGGTCTTGGTTACCTTGGAGACGCTGGTTTCTCTGAGGATAACCACTCCTTTTTAAGTCGCTTGAGATTCTCAGCCCTTCGTGCACAAAACGGTCAAAACTTCAGAGAGGAAATTGGACGGACTTGGTTTAGAGCCGGCTACAATCATGTATCATTTCATGGGGGCTACAATGATTGGTTTTCCGTTCTGATTTCCACATCAGAGGAATGTTTTACAACGATGATGATTATGAAAATGATGATGATGATGATGATGAGTGGAAGGGCCCAATAATTCAGGGCAATGCGCCAAGGTAATCTTTACTGTATTGTAGAAATCAGAGAAAAACCACTGCTGCTGAATGCGTTATAAAGGAAGCAGGGTGCAGAAGGGTTGAGAATCAAAGAGGGTTACGACCCGTGGGTGCAACGTGCTACACGACTGCGTAACAGTTTAAATAGACGACAAATTCTGCTGTGTTATTTTTTTTTTTTTTCTTATTTTTAAAGTTTTTTTTGTAACTCATCCCTTCCCCCCCACCCACACCGACGAGTCGGGAAATATTAAACATCCAACAAAAACAAATTAAATTAGGTCACATGTCATCGTTAAGACTGTCGTGACACTGAAACTAAAACCAAAAATAGAAGTAAATTATTAAAGGGCACTCTCACAGGCCTTTCGGTTACATGGCGAGGCGCTTGAGTGCGGGGGGGGGGGGGGGGGGGGGGGGCGGAGACACAGCGGAGAACAACGTCTGCTGGTCCAACACAGTGTGCGAGATGCTTTTTTCTTAAACATGTTACGAGTTGGTTGGTAGCACCAGGTTCCAGTTCTGTTGGTTGCGTGTGAGATGACGGTTTGTTTGTCCAGTATCAAAGGTTTGGTCTAGATAAAGGCTGAGGTTTAAGTTTGGTTGCGGGATTCAAAAAGCAGCTTTCAAAAAAAGGGATCTATAAATCATTTCACTCCAGTTGCTATGGCTACCTACTGTTCTCCTACCCATGATAATGTCTGTGCCTTGGACATAGAAAAAGAAATGAATCCAACTGTGTCAGCAAGTATTTGTGTTTTTTTTTTTTTTTCTTTTTTTAATCATTATTATTCCAGTAAGACGTGCGAGTGCAGTAAACATAAGTGACCGCACCATTTTTATTTATTTTTTTTCTTTATACTGTTCTCAGGACAATAGGTTTTAGCTTGTGGAGGAGGGGAGAAAAAAAAAGGAGGATAAGTGTTTTAACTTCATACATCCTGTTTGGTCCAGGAAATAGACTCCCCCGCCACCCAAAGAGATCACAGCTAGAGAACAACACAGGAAAACTGGTTTACATTTCAATATTTTACAGTTGAGATGGAGAGAGGGGGAGGGGGGAGGGGGGGTTAAACCCGTCAGTTACATCATGTTTGATATCTTTATCATCATAAGATCCACTCCAGTTATATCACACACAGGCAGCGAGGCCTGCTCCTGAAGACAAACACACACCTGGCCTGATGGAAGCAGCAAATCAGTTTCCACATGATCCGACCTGCGCCAAAGACACGCCCACGTTTCTCCACCCTTCACCTCCAGCCGACAGGAAGCAGCTGGAGCGCAGGTGTGGTCCAGGTGTGAGTCTGTGTTTTGGGAGATCGCATCCGGTAGAAACGGCTCCACCAGACCAGGCCAGACACCATAAATACTGCCACCATGTGCTGCTCACACAGACAATAGAGACAGGTAGGGAGATGAGGGTGGGG
>NW_019525548.1:402202-402509 GCF_002814215.2 Seriola lalandi dorsalis | reverse complement strand
GGGGGGGGGGCTCTTTAAATGTGGCTCTGCTCTACTCTGGGAGGGGGAGGGCCCAATCGTAAGGCGAAGGAGGGAGTGAGTGACAGGTCGAGCAGCGAACCAGATCGGAGCAGAAAAAGTGCACGGCCCCACGGTAACTATGGCAACAGATAAAGGT
Organism: Seriola lalandi dorsalis; assembly: GCF_002814215.2. Classification (NCBI taxonomy): domain Eukaryota; kingdom Metazoa; phylum Chordata; class Actinopteri; order Carangiformes; family Carangidae; genus Seriola; species Seriola lalandi. Next base: position 402,352 of record NW_019525548.1, on the reverse strand, counting down.
CGGCGCTGCAGAGCAGAGCTGGGAAAGGGAGGACGGAAGGATAAAAGGAAGGGAGGCAGGAGATAAAGAGAGAATAGTCTCCCTCCTTCTTCTATCCTTCCTGTTCTCTCTGTGCAGTTTATCAACAAATAAAGTCAGAAATAATATAAG
>NW_019525548.1:379495-402182 GCF_002814215.2 Seriola lalandi dorsalis | reverse complement strand
GTAGTGCCGCCATGCTGCGTCGCCACACTCCATTCACTCATTCATTCATTAGCATCGCAGCAGTGGGCGACCGCATCCCCCCGTTGCCATGGTTTCCCCTCAGTATTCCCAGAGTGTGGCGGTCTCCAGGTCGTCAGCGTTGGCCTTCAGCACGCCGGCGTGGTCGCCGCGCAGGTACTTGCCGTCGGCGCCGTGGCGGACCGCCAGCTTGTTGTAGTCGCAGAACTCGAAGAGGAAGTCGACGGGCGTGTCGCTGCTGCTCACCACCGACTGCTCGTTCCCAACCATCCAGTATTTACCCGTGGAGTCTGCAGGAGGAGGAGGGGAGGAAACAAGAGGAGGAAAGGATGGATTAGAGAGGGAGAGAAATGAGTGTGATGGAGGTATCGTGTGTCGGTGGGGGATGGGTGAGAAAATGAAGGAGGGAACAAAAGGTTTGGTTTCAATTTGCTTCATTTGAATTACATAATGCAAAAGCAGTGAAATCATCCGTATGAAAATCCCTCTATTTGGCACCAACGCATGATTAATGAGTAAATCCATAATGAGAATCCCTTAAAAAGAATAAATGATTTAATCCCTTATAAGCCTGCAGCAGCAGCTGCAACCTCCCTCCACGAGCTTTGACAGGCAGGAGCCATTTTCTAGCTGCTGCTGCAGGTTCATATCAGACTACAGCCGGCGTCCTGCGGCTCGGTGAGTCTGGATGAAAACCGACCTTGCAGGCTGTAGGCTCCGTCTCTGAACTCCAGGGTGAAGTAGTCGTAGGAGGAGCGGTTGGAGTCCAGCGTCCCCGTCACCTTCCTGCAGCCGATGAAGCCGTGCTCCCCGCGCAGCACGATGATCGGGCGGTTAATCAGCTTCATGATGAACTCCTCGGTCTCACCTGGAGGCAGACAAACCATGCAACATGTTCACTGGAGCTTTGGTCAGTTAGTTTCACTGTATGCTGAAATAATTGCGAGAGCGATGTGTTCGAGTGCTGTCTTCTAATGTGTCTCAGTAAGAAAACATCTGCACACAGCAGCTTGTGTCAGAAACTGCACCCACTGATCTTCTTGCCGACTCTGACTCGCAGAAACTAATGCAGTTTCTGTAACGATCAAATTCTCTGCAAAGCCTTCGCTTCGCCTTTCTTACAACATCTGTGCAAGACGAGTGACACTGTGTTGGTGGGAACGGGCCACGTTTGGAAGTGTCCTTGGGCAAGATGCCGAACCCTAAAATGCCCTCGCTGCATCATCGGTGCAGGAAAAGGTGCTGTACATGAGCCATTTACTGTCTTTGATACCAGTCACATGTATATACATGTAAATATGTAAGGCTACAGCCAGCAGCTGGTTAGCTTAGCTTAGCTAAGCTTAGCTTAGCTTAGGGCTTTAAACAGATGGAAACAGCTGGCCTGGCTCTACCCAACATACGAGCACCTCTGTAGCTCACTCATTACGTCATTATATTTTGATGGTTTGTTTTTTCTGTTTTCAGAGTGTAAACAAGACAATTTGCCGTATTACAGTTTGTTACGTGGCAGACTATTTCTTGGTCAGCTGGTTGCCTGGCAACTGCTTCTATAAATAAATAAAAAAGGTCCAAAGAATAAGCCTCCAACTGTTTTAACTGTGATGTTATTGGGCTAAACGTGTCCATGACCGTCGCAGTGTGATTTTGTTTAGCATCGTTAGGAAACTTTCATCTGTTGCACACAATTAGTAAAAACCCTTTTTTTGTGGTTTGATACTTGGGTGCGATCTCCGCAGTGACTCTGCACACTCATCATGTTTCCAGTCGCCATGACGAGCTTAAAAATAAACACAGAAAGGGAACAAACAAAAAGCAACACAGCTAAATCCCAAAAGGACGAAGTAAACAGTTACATTCTCGCTGAAGCCTTTGAAGCCCAGAAACAACTGGAACAGCTGTGATTTAATTCACTCTCGCTCTGCTGAAGTTCCCGCCCGTCGCTGCTGCAAAGTAAAATCACTTAGCAACGTGTCACCGCCTGAACGGCTGGATCGCCAAAATCACACCGACCTGCGGAGTCCATGGTGGCTGCTAGCTGGCCGTTCTTCTTGGCGGCAACATATTTCCCGTTGGCGGCCCGGAGGGTCAGCCTCTTCCCACGCCACTCGATGTCAAAGTAGCAATTAGCTGACCTACAGAGAGAGAAAGAGAAGACGGATAATTACATTTACATGGCAGGTAAACACATATTCACACTTAGATCTCCTGTTGCTCACAAACCTGCACCCAGATGTTTTATCAAGAGCTTAAGTAATTGTGGGGTAAGTGGATACGCAGGCTCAGGGTGGAGGGATAAGCTTGTCGTCTTTGATTCATTTGAATCAAGTCGCTTGTTTAATCCTTTACCTTGGCACAGAGTCAGGTTTTATTTTCTAGCGTAGCTTTAACATCCCTGGATCTAAAACTCCTTTTTTTTTTTTCCTCTATTAGAGAAGCTCTGAATCATTCTCCAAATCGTTTTCCTAAAACCACGAGAGGACTCGGTGAGAGAAAACATTTCTGTGGTCTAATCTGTGCGGAGGGAACAGAGTCAAAGCTCAAGAATGTGAAGGAGGAATGTGGTGAACGTCCTGCAGAGCGCTCTGCGGTGTGACCCCTCAGCGTCCACGACCGTCTGATCCGTCTTATCTTAAAAAATGGAGTGGCGTCAGCGTCAGCGTTAACTCAGGACACATGCATGGCTTAATACAATTAATGAAAAGCTTTAAAAAGCAGCGTGAGGCTCCTCGACCCACATCCACGCTTTATATTTATGGTGTTGACATCATGAGCAAAGAATGCACCAAAAACGTGAGAAAAAAAGTCTCTACAACACGAGGAAAATAACTCGACATCATTTTACAGATATTTATTGGCGCAAAGCGGCTTGTTCCTTTTAGATTCTGCATCACAAGCAAAGTTGAAGAAACACATCTGAAAATATTTTATAAAATAAAAGTATCCAACAAACATTTCAAGTAAGACTGAACAAGGAGGCACAGTTCATTTGTTCTGCAGTTGCTCATACTGTGTTACATTCTGCAAAGACCTTTAAAGTTCTTTTTATTTTCACTTGTTTTGAATGTAAGGAAAACAATTCCTGCAATATTATTAACCTCCTGATTTTACAGGGGACTTTTCATATCCATAAGACGAAATTTCTTAAATCAGTTCCCTCTTTTAGGTTGTTTCTAATTGATCTTGAACGTTACTTTGAGTCTGTCAAATTGGTAACAAACAGGAAGTCCATGTCAGCAGTTAATGTATATTCTGAAATATCTGTCTGAAGAAGTTTGAAGAAATTTATGTATTTGTTGTTTTTAAAAAACTGATATAAAACTTTCCACTTTAAAAGGGGTCAGATTATTGTTATCACTCCTGTTTATTTAAATCTACAGCTTCTTTTCACCCATACTAATCTTTGCAATAAAAAACAGAGATTTTCAAAATAAAAGTCATTTTTGACACAAATACAGGAACTCTCTCTTATAGAGTCGCCTTTATGAAAAGCTGCTTCAGCTTCTACTCCTGAAACTGTCTGGGGATGCTCATGGGGAAATCAAGCAGGAGCACAGGGTCAAAGGTCAAAAGGTCAGGGGTTAACAGGCAGCGCTCAGGTTGGACAGAACTCCTGCACATTAAAGAGAATTACTCCCGACAGGTCGAGGCTTCATACAAACGCACTTAATCTCCTGCAACATGCCACTGCCATGACATGAGATCACTCTCGCTTCACTTCACACCTCCCACACACACACACACACACACACACACACACACACACGCGCAAAACTCCTAAACCATGTCACATCTCAAATTACAGAACAGGACTACAGATTAAGAACTGTGACAGACCAGTATCAGGTTGTCTGTGATTAACGCACACACACACAGGTGTGTGTGTGTGATTCTTACTTGGTGGATGCGGTGCACTGCAGGCCGCCGTTAGCAGTGAGGGTCCAGTATTTCCCAGCAGCGGTCCGAAACGCACACTTCCTGTTTTCGCGGCAAATCTCCACCTGGAACACTTCCTGGTCACCTTCCTCGTCCTGATTGGCTGACAGGTCCATACCTGAGCAGGGGCAGACAGTTGAAGAGGAGGGGTTAGTATAAAAAACTAACTGGTGGGTCCAATGCAGAAGGTGACCATTAAACACCAACAGTCCAGATGCAGAGACACACACACACACACACACACACACACACACACACACACACACACCTCCTGGTCAGGATCAGACGCATTAAATGAGCAAAATCGGACAGCTTGGATTAGTGAAGGATTTCACACAGCTGCACACACACACACACACATCTGTCCAGACAGACCCGGCTATAGTTCAAAGGATTAGTCGTCATGGTGAATGGCCACAAAACCCTGAACTCATATAACCACAGGACTCACTGGCGTCGACGATGAGCGATAGATAGACCTGAGAAACTGAAGAAAAACTGTGACTCAGTGAATCAGAAAGCGGCGTAATGCAGCGCGCTCTGTAGGTGCGCTTGTGCGTAGGAATACAGTAGTTCAGTGGTTGAAAAAATAGTAGTGCCAAAGGAAAGTGCTGAAGATAAACCTCTGAAATTATTCACAGGAAGCTTCATTTAAACAGATGTTGGATGTGTTTCTATACAGACACCAGACCTCATTAAAAACACATCAACCACTCAGGCACTTAAGAGCAACAAAGAGGTAAACAAACATGAGTCAACTATAGGATAAGACACATACACAACCCTCCAGACACACACACACACACACACACACACACACCTCATGGAGCACAATGCGAGCTATTGTATATGATGAAGTCATGGCGTGGATGGACCTATAGCCAGAGGGCTGGACGGAGAGAGAGAGAGAGAGATGGACTGTCTGTTGGAGAGCTGTGTAAATGTGTGCAGAGCGACGGAGAAAGAAAGACGTGTTTGAGAAAATAAACCAACACACTCATGCGCTCCCTCCCTTTTCATGTGTGACACAGTTTTGTTTTTAAACTGATGCAGAATCAGAGATAATGTTTGTTCTGTTTTCATTACACATTATATTTGACATGTGGTGTGCAGCGGTTTCTCTCTAAGTCAAGAAAAGGGTCGAAAGGGAATATTAATCAATTCAGTTCTTATGTTTAAAGATGTCGTCCCCACGATCTAATAATTTCCATACAGTCCGTAACAGTACTTTCACACACGGCGTCCCATTACAACAAAATATTTCATACGGTTTTAGAACCTCGAGAATTTAATGCTCACATTTTGTGTCTGGAAAAGAAAGTAAGAAAAGAAAGAAAAAGAAAGAAAGAAAGAAATGCATTACTCCTTTCCTGTCGAGTGGCCGCTAAAGTCGACGTAGGAACTCTGGCCTCTGCGGACAGATTGAGTTTCTGCAGAAATATGTGCGGACACACATGAGAGAGCGCACACACACACACACGGATGATGGAGGAGGAAAATATAACTGAGCATAATGGGAACCACATGGCGGAGAAAGGGTGGGGTGGGGTGGGGGTGGGGGGGAAGATGAAATGTAAGTTTAGCTGCGACAGACAACGAGGGTTTTAAAAAGGAAAACATCAGACGAGAGGAGGGGAAAAAAGATGAGGCGAAAAGAGGGTCAGACTCTGCTCGCCTGCACGATCATCAGTCACATCACTGAACTGCCGTCTAATCCCCGCCACACACACACACACACACACAGAGTACAGTAGCACAGGAAAGCCCATTTATTTCTGTGGCGTTGTGGCGGGAGAACAACCATCTGCAGGACGCCTCGACCCACGAGGAATTACTGACTCACCTTCGACACGAATGAGCTCATTCCAAAACGCTACACACAAAGTCAGAGGGAAAATAATCTGTGATTAGAAAGACCTGAAGGTCCCAGTGTTACCAGTCTGTTAATGAAGGACTGGGACTTATAAACGACAAAAATCAACAGCATGAACTTGGTTTTAAGAAGTTATCAGCTCATTTTGAACATTTATATCTGATTTACTTTCATCGATGCTGCACAAAAAAAAGATTTTTGTTTTAATAATTCAAAAATCAAGTGCAGGAAAAATGGAAAATGGCCTGATTCACATTCTTGCCGAGAGTTAAATGAGAAGATTGACACCACTCTCACGTCTGTACCGTAAATATCAAACTACAGCTAGCTGCCAGTTAGCTTAGCTTAGCACAAAGACTGGAAACAGGGGGAAACAGCTAGCCCGGCTCTGTCCAAAAGGTAACAAAATCTGCCTAGCAACACCTCTAAAAGCTCATTAATTCTAAACGTTATCTTGTTTGTTTGATTCAAACAGAAACCAAGTGTAAAAACGTCAAGTACCTGTTTTATGGGCGTCGTTATGTGGCAAAAATATTTCTAATCATTTTTATTAATTTATCGCTGAGAAACTCTCAGAGCTACTGACTCATTCATTTTAACAAATCGATGCTGCGCTCCATTTGTCTCTCAATAAAAAATTTAAATTAAACACTAAATATTTTACGGCAAGAAACTGGCAAATTTTAAAATATACAGAACCACAATATGTTCTTATAAAAACCCAACTTTTACATTATCTGTGCTTACATGAATTGTAGAATCAAAAATCTAAATAAAATGAAAAGGTATGAATAATTAAACTCTCCAAAACCTGCAGTGGTGAAACTCCATCGTCACCCTGTAAAACCAGCGTGAATTTCACTATATGAAAAACACCAGGAAACTAACAAAACGCACAGTTTACATGATTTACTGGGAGCTGTGTAAAACTAGTCGCTCCAGCTCCGACATGGTTTGAATAAATTATTCCCCAGAAATTTGAATTTATGCGGGCGAGACATTCAGGTGCTGTCAAAGGGGTTATTGATTCTTGTGAATAACATGTTTTGGAGGAAACAGGACGATGTTTGGTTCATCTGTCTGCTGCATCAGGAGGAAGTGTTCTGCTCGTTCCACACACACACACACACACACACACACACACACACACGCACACACACACACCTTGAAACTGGTCACAAGTTATCACAAGGAAAGAACAACACTGGTGGGTGCACACACAAGGTAAAAATACAAAAAGTGACAGAGACAAAACACCGGCCCTGAGGAGCTTAGAGAGACGGTGAGTTTATCATTACACCCAGATACGTCTATATTCTGATCCGTCTGAAGATCACAGGGGCAGAGGAGGAGGAGGAGGAGGAGGAGGAGGAGGAGGAGGGTACACTCAGCCATGACCACACCAAGAGGAGTGAACACACATGTTGAATCCACACCAAAACCAAACCAGAACCCGACAGACACACACTCGTGCTCCTGAAAAACAACCCATCCATCTTTCTGCCCGTCCCCGCCCACCACCTTCAGCCTGATGGCGGCAGGCACAGATTGTTGGCCTCGGTTACTGTGAGCCAGCACCAGAGGTCGGCTGTGAACGCACGCAGTTGTATCAAGCGCAATTGTGTGTGTGTTTGTGTGTGTGCTATTGTTCAGCAGGCCTGACTGAGGAGGCGACCAGCTGGGGCACAAACAGAGAGCCAGATCATCGACCTTTGTTCTGGTCCAAACACACACACACACACACACACACACACACACACACACACACACACACACACACAGCCAGCCTACACACTGAGCACTGTGCTGACTGCTCATACAGTATAAACACACACCACATCAATACTCCCACTTCCTCTACACTCACAAAAATTACTCTTTGGATGAATTTAAGAAAAACATGAAAAGTATTTCCACATAATTAAATGTCTTAGTTTAAACATTAAGCAATTCTGTTGGTTAAACTTAATTAATTAGGGCCAATTCCACTTATTTACAAGGGTTGGATCCAACTAAATCTACTTAAGTTGGTTTAATACAATTTACTTGAGTTGATTCAACTTATTCACTAATGTTAAGTTTCACTTAATCTAATAGGATTGGTCCAACTACTTTGAATTAAGTTGCTCAAACCCCAGTTAATTAAGTTGACCCAAGACATTGCTTAATGCTGAAAGAAAGCCATTTAAAATCAGATGGAAATACTTTCTGTGATTTAATTAAGGCGATTCTAAGTATAACTTTCAAGTGTAAATATTCATCCTTCATTCATCCTCTACAGTCGACTTGGTGTGAAGGGTGGAAACATAACGCAAGACAAAGAGTTGATGCACATGAGGGTAAAATAAATGATTTAAATGAGGTCAGAGGCAGCATTGTTCCCGGGGATGACCCAGATCTTTTATCAAATTGATTCTGTTTTTCAAATACAGTCGGACTGTGAGTTCGAGGGCATTAACGTGGAGACACACCCAGAGCAGAACGACACACTGGAGACCGGCTGAAGCCTAACCTGTAATAAAGCAGACGACATTAAAAAGAAGGAGCGGCGACGTGAGGCAGAATCTCCTGGCACAAAACCAACACACACAAACATTAAGAGCATCAGCACACGCACACACTCTGTCACAACCATGGACCACGACCAAGGACGAGTGGGTTGTACTGGGAACAAACCATCACCCTTCACCCTGCAGGGATCCACACACACACACACACACACACACACACACACACACAGTCGAGGTCGGAGCTGTGTGGCTCATGTCTCATTTCCTGCCGGTGGGGGGGTGAAGGATACAGAAAAGGGTGTCAGGGCTGAATCGCAGCCAGACACAACATGGAGCAACGTTATTTTTTTTGTCTCCTTTGCCTGATGCAGAGACAGATTTTAACCCTGATTTCACAGGATGACTGATTTTCAACACTTTTGAACTGGAGTCAGCAAAAAACAAAAATCAGTTTGAGTTGGTCACCCACTGGAATCTGAACACAGAGCGGCAGCTGTTTTCACATCTGTATCCCACACAAGATCCGCTGTTAAATGGTTTAGTTTAACTTTTTATTTTTGGAAATATTTATTTTTCATATCTGTATGCCAAATGTGGCGGGTTAGCTTAGCTTAGCATAAAGGCTGAAAACAGGGGGAAATGGCTAAAAGGTAACAAATACAAGCAGCTTTAAAAAGGTCAGTAATTAACACAAAAACCAAACAGTGTAAAAACAATGATTCGTGGTTTTCACATTGACTATTTCTTGGCAATGACTTTGTGATCAACATAAACTCAGGAAGTCACATAACCCCCACGTAAAACCAGTTATTGTTTTCACACTTTGGCTTCTGTACAGAGGCAGAGCAAGGCCAGCTGTTCCCCTCCGTTTCCAGTCTTTATGCTAAGCTAAGCTAACCATCTAGCAGCTGCAGCTTTATATCAAACAGACATTTAACTCTCAGCAACAAAACAAATAAGCATATTTCCCACAATCTCAAACTGCTGCTTTCAGAGTCTCTTGGCATTTTAAACCTTTTCATGAGGCTTTGCTGCTGGTTTTACAGGCCGTGCAGGAGCTTCATACAATCATACCAAGTCTTGTAAACAACAGGAGCTTAGTCACAGGAAGCAGCCAGAAAACATTCAAGGGTTTACTGCCGTAGAATCAGATGCTGATCAGGAATTCAGTGGAATCAGTTGAGTGACTATCCGACATAAAAACAGCCTGGTCCCAACAGGAGTCACACTCCAAATACCTCGCCACAATTAGGAAACTGAAAAGAACAATGACACCCTGCAGGATTCCCGCCTCCACCTCGGGTCCCTACAGCCAGCGGCCCGGAGGACGGTCAGCTACAGAGAGCGGTCGGCGCTCGGTGGTCACGCCGTGAGCCAACAGGATGTGATGGGCCCTCATCCATTTAGCTAAAGACAAACCGGCGTTTAGTCTTCACCCACAGTTCAGATTCAGCACGGGCCACTTAATGGGCCATTGAGCTCCAGGCTAACTGACTGATAATCGTGTCTCAGTTCATACGAGGGGTCGTTAAACAGCCTCTCAGGGAATTTATGGATCTTTAAGAGCAGGAAACAGAAACATGGATGTGATTATTCATCTAATATTTGTCAGGTGGAAAATAAACATGACAAAACTAAATACTTCAGGGAACTGGTGCAATGAAGAAATGTAAAACTTAATGGCCTCCTTTTCAGATAATGGTGAACCAAGAAGTTTAAATAAATAGATAAAGACGATGGAGTTGGAGTAACGAAGAAATAAATGGCTGTGAGGAGTTAAAAGTTTCTGGCAGCATTGCAGTGACTGTTCAAAAATGAATTCCTTGTGATTTCTTTGCAACAACAAAAACAAACACATAATTCATCATAAACTGCAACGAGCCTCAAACATCAGAGCCACTATTGTTCGAATCATTTCAATATTTCATATTTACTCCGATGTAGGTCAGATGAAGCCACGGGGGGGGGGTGATGATGTAGTCAATCAGGGTGACTTTAAGTTAAAGTTTTTTTGCACAACACGGCTCTTGTCTTTTTGGCGGTTGTGGCATCGCTCCCATCTCTCAGGGTGATATCTGTATTAACCGGCTCCGTTGTTGAGGTGTGGGGGAGGCAGAAATCCAAAATAATAAGAATCTTATTAAGGGAATAAGAATCTCAGCATTCCCAACAAACTCGACCGATCACGGCTCCGTTTAACGAAGGACGTCTGAACTGGATTCACTGAGTCCGAGAACAAACTTCATCAACCACAATTAAATGCGAGTCACAAAAGCTGCTGACTGACCCACTTGAGCTTTGCACACGTCACAAACCTGCAGGCCGCTAATGGAAGCCAGCCGACTCCGACCACCATCTTGGCTCGCGGCCCGCCGGGGCGAACAGCCCCTGCGGAGAGCGGCTACCAGCATCTGTCGGTTCGAAAAACATCTGGAGCTGGTTTAATTCCACTCAACTTTTAATCCACATCACAATGATCCAGTTGTCGGCGGGTTGAACACGGGCTTCCTCTGCAGATCCAGACCTCCTGCTCATTATGGAGGATGGCAGAGGGCAGCGAGGACACGGGGTCAACCGCCCAATGAGAGCATCCGACCTGCACACGTGTCCCTGAGCAAGGCATTAGACTAGTACCCAACTCCTGGGGCACTGATACAACTTTCTCATCCATAACCAATCCAATATCAATATCCAGTACCAGTCTGACGCTAGTGTTAACTCTAATTTAACATCTACAGTCTATAACGCACTGCGAGCGGCGGCGGACATGTCGGCTGTTACTTGGTAAAACGTTGAGCCAGTTTTAAGTTTAAGATGCTTAAACATATTCTAATGGGGCTTTTTACCTTGTGTATTCAGAGGTAAACCATAAATAATAACAGTAATGTCCTCTGTAGTTCTGCACCGAGCTCGTGTGAGCAGGATGTCGCCTTCACTGAACTGCACCCTCTGCTATAAAAAAAGGACATAATCTGATTTAGGAAAATGTTGGAACAGGCAGCAATCCATTTATGTTACTTGGGGATTAATGAATTCTAACTCATGCTCTCATTACAGAGGAAGTCATCATCTAATTCCAATGCATTTAGCATTAACAGCATTTAACATTGCCGGGTTTTTAAAACACAGATTTTTATCCGACATCAGGACTGGAGCCTCCATTTTGAGTCTGAGGCGTTTTCGAGCTCTGAAAACTCTGGCGCCGTGTTGTCGTCTGGACGGGCGAAAACCGAGACGGCCGCTCCTGATTGGCTCTCATCAGCATGGACCACCGGTGGTGAAAGCAACATGGATAATGAATTACAAGTGTTACTGACCTTGTTGTCTTTGCTAACAGCTGTTATTTTTTGAAAACACTGTTTTAACCCTCTGAGGTGGACGGATGTTTCTATTAATATCGATATCGCGATAACAGCGTAAAAACATGGTGTTAAAATCTGTAGAAGCTCCACTTTCCTTTTCTTATTCTTGCGAGATTGTACTGTTGTTCTCTGAAATCTGGTTAAAGCAGAGTGACAGACAACACTTTTATTTAACATTTATCTTCTATGTCACTCATGTATTGCTTTATGTTTTTAATGAACCGAAGACTTTGCTAAACCCGTTTCAGTTCATCCACGTCAGTAATTTGGAGAATTTCAAAAACCAGGCTTCAGTTTTTCAGCATTTGGGCCAAATGCAAATTTGCACAGAGTCAACAAGGGGCCTCGTTACAGAAAGAGCCGAGATCGTTCTGAACATTGTGACACAAAACACTTGGGCATTATGGGATATGCAACCTTTTAAAAAAGGCGACTTTAGATGAGTCAGAGGGTTAAAATGAAAACGCAGTAGTGAGACACCGAACGTCCCTGTGGGAGGAGGAGGAGAGAGAGGTGAATAAATCTCCGTCTGACAGGTAAACAGGCTGAGGGTGTGACAGAGAGACAGCAGAGGAAAATAAGAAGATAGATCACAGATCAGACCTTCTGAAAAGAGGAAGCAGAACCACTAGACCGCACGGTATCCTCACCAGCGCGATCCTCCTGACCACAGACTGAACACAGGCTTACAGAGCATCAATTATTTCTCTCCCATCATTCATTACAGACGCAGCGTCTCCTCGGCTCTAAATCACACTCATGATCTGTCCAAGGTGTTTTCAGATCAGATTTCAACTCAGCATCTTTCAAGGCAGCAAATTCAAGCACGTGTTCACACTTGGAGACAAAAGCTTCTCCTTCGTTTAGACACCAATCAACTGATAACGAGCTCCGACACACAGCAGCTAGGCCCGAAGGCTGGAGTCGCAGGGAGGAGTGGGGGAGGGGGGGGGGGGGGGGGGGGGGGGGGGGGGGGGGGGGGGTGAGGAGGAGGCTGCAAGCGATGACGGGAGGATGGGAGAGAGAGGAGCGCCTGAGGAAATGGTGACAGAGATGTTGAAGTGAAGAAGGGATGAACAATGAGGGAGGAGGTGAAAGGAGGAGACAGTCAGGGAGAAGTGGAATAAATGAAGCGGGGGTGAAGGAGGAAGGAAGGAAGGAAGGAAGGAAGAAGGTGGGAGGGGGGGAAGCTTGTATCTCTGCCCACATGAACAGCTGAAAACCAGACACACATGGACATATTTAACACACACACACACACACACACACACACAAATCTAATCTGACTAAAAGAATAAAGAATAAAAAAGCAGCTTCAGTCAGCAGGTCGATCTCACAGCTGCAGGAGGAAAACACTCAGAGTTCTAGTTTTGGGTTGTGATGGCGTCAGAGCTGCGTGACGACAGTAAAGAGAAGATTCAGGTCCAGTTAAATATTTCATCAGTGTCGATGGTGATGGGTTAATGAAGTTCTGACCAACAGGAACTCCAGGTGTCAGATATTAAACTCACCTGATGGTAAAGGTGCAAAGTATCTGATGGATTCAAGGAGTTTAGTCATTTTAGGGAGGATTTTACTCTGTGTGTGTGTGTGTGTGTGTGTGTGTGTGTGTGTGTGTGTGTGTTGTATCCTTACTCTGCTTTAACTGTGGGGTTGTTCTGCTTTGTGCCAGGTCTGCCTCGCGCCAGTTTAAGGCTGTTTTACATTTGAATGCTGGCACAAGTGCACATGGAGCTGTGTGTGTGTGTGTGTGTGTGTGTGTGTGTGTGTGTGTCTCAACAGGGCAGAGCACTGGTTCACTTCTTTGTTACACGCCAACATGGACAACACTCAATTATCAGCTCTCCTGTTCTGTTTACATGTGTGTGTCCAGAGCGGGAAAAACCAGATCTATACCATACATATGACATCACAGGCCTTCAGTGCTGATGCACTCTGGGAAAAAATGCCAGTGTTTAGCATGTACAAATACACTCAGGCCTGTGTTGTGTGTGAATATATAGGCCATCACTGTGTGTGTGTGTGTGTGTGTGTGAGGGGAGATGCAATCTGACATTCCATCACTTTAACCCTTCCTCTACCAAGGGATGAGATACACACACACACACACACACACACACACACACACACACACACACACACACACACACACACACACACAGGACCAACGCACCCACCTTGCCGGGTGGAGACGTTCCTCTCGTTGGCCGCGGTGAGCACGACCTGCGGGTGGCTCTGCTCCAGCACGAACAGCTCATCCTTGCCCACGCGCGCGCTCTTGCCGGACTTCATGGTACCGGAGGGCCCGGAGGGCGCGAGGTACTTGCCGCTACAGTCCCTGAAGGCCACCTTACCGGAGCGGAACTCCAGCGTGTACCCCGTGCTCTTGTCCGTGGTGGCGACCAGCGCGCCGTCGTTCCTCAGGAAGCGGTTGTCGGAGGTCTGCAGGTGGTAGCGCTGCTCGCGGAACACCAGCGTGATCATGGAGTCCACCCCCCACGGGACGTCCCGGTCGATGGCAATCTCGTCCACCTTGCTGCTCAGGTGCGCGTACCGCTTGCGCGTCAGGCTGAAGATGTTCACCTGCGGGTGCATGGCGATGTGCACGCTCCATTTCTCCGCCACGGAGGCGGTTTGGGCGAAGCAGATGATCCGGTCCTCGGTTCCGCCCAGGTAGCGCCCGTGCGGTTCGGACTGCAGGGACCAGCGGCCGTCGTCATGGGCGGTGATGATGAACCGGCACTCCGGGCCCGGGGTCTCACTGTCTCCGGTAACGTTCCCGTCCTTGTCGGCGGCGATGTACCGGCCCAGATGTGACTTGAGGTGGAACACGTTCCCGCTGGAGTCGTCGCCGCTCTGCTCCAGAGTCCAGATCTGCTTCTTCTTCATGCTCGTGGCGGACGCGTTGATCTTGAAGCCGAAGGTCTCCGCCGTCAAGTATTTGTTCCCGCAGTTGATCAGACCGAACTGGATCTGCAGCATGTCGCTGGTTCCGTTAGACGCGCCGTTAGTTGTCATTGTCGGTTCTGTGCGCTCGAGCCTCGGACCGGACCGGTTCTGTGTGAGAGGGATTTTTTTTTATAGGGGAGGGGGGGCGGTTCTGCAAGTGACTGAGCTCGCGGCTGAAAGGGTGGGATGCTGTGCTGCCTCGCGTGCTTCTCTTTGTTTGGGGAGTGTGTGTGTATGTATGTGTGTGTGTGTGTGTGTGTGTGTGTGTGTGTGTGTATGGCTGAGTGGGAGTCTGTGAGCGCGCGCCGCCGCCGGTCCTCAGTGCTCTGCCTTGTCTCAGCAGCGCGAGCCCGCCGCTACACAGCTGCAGCCTATATAACCATCAGTGACGTTGCGCTGCAGGCCACGCCCCCCCAGAAGAAGAGTCTGTGGTGAGTTTTGGTAAAGTGAGATGATTTAGACTGAAAGAGCATGAGGAGAGGAGGGGGGCACAAACAGGAACTCAGAGGAAGTGCGTTAAAAAGAAAACAAGTAAGGAGACAGTTGAGTAGGCTCCTTTAACCTCCATAGTCCCTGTACTCACTTTGATATATGGGGAATATATTTCAGAAGTCCCTGTTTCCCTGGGAATGTCCCTGTTTTTAATTGTGAATTAAAAACAGACATCTAGCGTTGCGCTTGTTTTCGCTAACATTTGCTGCTAGCTTCAGAAATGAAGCTAAAACCATCAAAGTAGAGTTATCCAATCTGCTTTTTCCTTCTTTTTTTCTGTCGTCTATAGGCAGAGAAGGGATTAGCTGGGTCACTCATTGGTTAGGAGTTCATAACCAGGAAGTAAACTAATGAAAACAAACATACCCAAAGGCCTCCCAGCTGAAATTTACAAAAATGTTTATGTTGGAAGAAGTGAAGAAGAAGAAGTTGCCCGACAGTCTGTAATGGACTTCACATGACAATATTCACAAGAATACTTTTATGAAAAATGCTTTTGATGTTTTTAATTGGTGGGTACAGACTTAAGGAATTAAAATAATGTTGGAATGGATATACAATCTGACTTCATAACTGTCTCAAAGGAAGGGAGTCGTCCCTCACCATAGTTTATCATAGTGCAACAGTTACCATGGTCAAAATACATGAAACCAGGACTGTCCCCCTTTTTTATTTAATAGATAAAATCACATCCTTTTCAGAAATCTGGTCGCCTTAGGTAAACGTCAACCACATATTACTCTCATCTCTCTGTGTCCGACTCACTGATCATCAGATGGACTCAGCATTCAAATCATGAGGACGGGTTGGGAGTGTCCACTCACAAAGAACTATTCATGGCCTGAACACGCACATGAGAGGGCAGGAAACAAAGAGGCCAAACAGATCATGCTGGCATCTTCTCAGTCACCAAACACACACACACACACATGTTGCATATACAAGTACACGAAGGTCAAAGCAGAAGTCGCTCATATCTCATTTCCCTCCCAGTGAAATGACATGAGTGTTGTTACTCACTCCAGCGTGGACGCCGCTCAGCGTTCGCTGTGTCTTTAGGCAAAGTGAGCAACGGGACTGAGAGCGGTTCATCCCTGCGCCTCGTCTACAGGCCACACATCAGCTATGCAAAGGAAGATTAGAGCTCAGGTTGCACATGTTGTACCCACGCACCAAACTTCTCTGACCTTTGACCTCTGTGGATATACAGTACAAGTGAAAGAAGATGGATTTCATTGTTATTCAGTGAGGGTTTGAATTATATTTTTATGCCTCTGCGACGGTGACACTGCATATTGTTTTTGGGTTGCCACAAACATTCACTAGGACTCAAGGATGAACTGATTAGATTTTGGGGCTCAGTGGTCAAAGGTCACGGGCGTGGTGAATACCAAACAAAATTAATACACACCAGAATATTTCAGGGTTTTGTTGAGTCATTTCAGGGAATATTAGCTCTGTTAAATCACCATAACCACTACAACACATAAGAAATTGGGATTCACTTTCCTCTTCAACCCAAATCCCACAGACATCTGTCTCCCTCCTGAATATTTTTGGCCTGAAGAAAAATACCATTTTACATTTGTTGTAAATGAAAGTGAATCACAACAGAGACGCGATGCTTCAGTGTCTGCATGCTGGTGGGTTTGCAAACGCAAAGTAATCTGAGCCCAAAGTGTAATTTAATCAGTGGTAATCCACCCCAGTCTGGGTGAATCCAATCTTCAGACAGAACATCTTCAAACAAATCAATTCTCAGTGTCGTTTCAGCTCCAGAATCACGATCTAATAAAATCACCAGACTTGTCCGGATATTTTTTTTTGCCTTCTCATGTTTGTTTTTATCAGCCCGAGTTACAAAAGCTCGATTGTAAAAGGAATAAATGTAAAGATGTGGTCAAACATTCAGATTCCTGCTCTGTGACAAATATGTGTATCAGTGACCTTTAACACTGTGTGATGCTGCCTTTACATCCGATCAGGAATATCCAAACTTAGTGACGATGATTGATATTTTTATTCTATGCAGACCTTCAGGAAATATTAGATTTTCAGACATACTGTAAATACAATTGTTTTTAAAAACAGACTCAAACAGAACTAAGTTTGTTATTATCTCCCAAATCTGTTCAACTTTCACTCTTGTTTAAGAATTCTTTGAGGTTATCATACACACCGAGCTGGACTTGAAGGAAACATACAGAGGAACCAGAAACCCTTTTTTAAAAACAGTGTGTGACTTAAAACACAATATTTCATTTTATATTTTATGCTGTTTCATTTTGAAAATATGCACTGGCTCTGAAATTTTAATGTTCCTGTCGGGGGAAGTGATGCAGCTATTTTAATACGCCACATCAAACAGAGGACAGAACAAACTCATGTTTTTTTTAAATTGTCATAAATAAATGACAGTTTTTTTTTAAAAAAAGTAAAAAATTACGTCCAACATGCAACTTTTAGTAAAACTACAAGTTATTGTTTTTACACTTTAGTTTTTGTTCGGATTAAACAAGCAAGATGTAATATTTGCACAGAGCCGGGCAAGTGGTATATCCACCCTCTTTATGCTAAGCTAAGCTAAGCTAAGCTAAGCAGCTGCTGGCTCCACCTTTATATTGAACAGACAGGTATGAGAGTGGTATCGATCTTCTCGTCTAAGTCTCGCCAAAAAAAGTAAATAAGCGTCTTTCCCAAAAACGTCTGACTATTCCTTTAAAGAAAGGATTTCAGGCGAGCTCTGCAGCAGACTTCCACATGATGACCATGTACTGTTGCTAAAATGGAAACAGTCGACTCTTTGGGATTGATCGACAGCAGCATGAATAAAGCTGTGTGTGCCAGCTGCAGCAGATCCAGATGAATAATTGATTCCGGTTTGTTGTTGGATCAACAGACAGTGATGAACGCTCGCAGATGTTCCGCTGTGAGTCAAAGACATTTCACACCGGTCTGTAGCGTTGGCCCGGTCTTCATTTTGCTCATCGGTCTGATGCAAGTCAGACCGTTTCACAACAATAAAGACTGAGCAGTAGCACCCAACAACAAAAAACTGGAGAGACATGACTCATAGTTTGTAGTTTACTGACACCAGCAATGAGAAGAGAAAGACTTTTTAGAGACGGCAACAATTTTTTAAAAACGTCTTTGTAATTGTTGAATTCCTCCAAAAGACAAACGTTTTCTGCAGTCGGCCATTTTTGTCTTAATTTACCCAGAATTCATTGTACCACAGTCCGGTTTAAGATAGTGAAGAACTAAAGTGCTTTGTGGCACAGATGAATTTAGACTCAGTTTAACTCAAGTCTGACTGACTGTGTTTAATCTAAGACACAGTCAAAGTCTGTCTTTGAGAAACTAGTCCCTGATAGATAGATAGATAGATAGATAGATAGATAGATAGATAGATAGATAGATAGATAGATAGATAGATAGTCAGTAAGTGAATGCATCACCACACATGCATCATTTACATCATGTGGCAGAGATGGAAAAGTTCCCATGCTAATGACGTGTGAGCATTTACATCATCATGGATTAAAACAGTGTGACACCGTATCCATTAAATTTGGGTGTAACTGCATTGAGCAATGGTCGGAAGTGATGCTGCGTTCATGTCATAGCGGAGTAATCGTAATCACAGGTTTCCAGCTTGTAAAAAGCACTGATGTTGACTTCACCTTGTAATTAGAAGAGGGAAGGTCAGATTTCTGACTTGGCGCCTGGAAACAAAACAAATATGGACAAATACCTGCCTCCTGTTCGACCAGAGACTCCAGCTCAATGTGATTAAACCTGCATTTAATGGATGAATGTGAAGGACAATCTGGTGTGTGTGTGAGTGTGTGTGTGTGTGTGTGTGTGTGTGTGTGTGTGTGTGTTGCATATCCCCTCATTCTTTGCCTATCTTTCCCTCCAGATGGGTGCCTCCATTGTTGCAAATGTAAGTTCATTTGTGTTTGAGAGGGAGACGCTCTGTCACGCCGAACACACATGTACCCTCTCTCTCTCTCTCTCTCTCTCTCTCTCTCTCTCTCTCTCGCTCTCACTCTCACTCTCTTTCTCTCTCTCTCTCGCTCTCTCTCTCTCTGATTATGCATCTTTTTAAAGAGGTTTTGACCCAGATATGTGATGAAATTGATGAGATTAGCAACACACACGTAGGCCTATATGAATGCACACACACACACACACACACACACACACACACACACACACACAGCACTGGAGAGATCTCACCCCGGGAGACTCAAAGGCCTGGTCGGGGAGGGACATAGAGGGAAGCTATCTTTGTTCTCAAGTCGAGCTTTGAGGATGGTTGCTACGGAGACCAGCCTCAAATCTGTTGGTTGATGAAGGGCAGTCTGCTGCAGCGAGCATGCACACACACACACACACACACACACACACACACACACACAAGCACACGCTGACACACTGACACACTTGCTGCGCTCACGGCACTGCAGCACTGCGTCAGCAGACGCTAAGCTAACCAATCAGTGCCCTTTTCTAACACACACCTCTGAGCCAGAGCCAATCAGAACTTCTTTTTCACCCCTGCATTATAATATCCACCAATCAGGAAACACCTGTCCAGATGTGTCTGGATAAATTGGCCAACCAGAGAAGTTTTTTATTGAAATGGAGGTCTGAGTCTGATTCTTTGGTTTTGGCTGCAGCTGTGCAGATGTTCTTGCAGCTTTTAGTCATGACTCACAAACGTGATTGAAATAAAAAAAAAAAAAACACTTGTGACAAAGTGAAAGACATGAAATGGAAACATCAGCTGAGGGAGGAGGGATATGAACGTGAGAATAAGGGAGCGCTGAGTGCTGTCCTGTATTGACTCTGTCAGTCATTTCTACTCTGAACTTGCAGAAACAGATGGATGAAGGTTTTTGCAGATGTGCGTCCGGAGTGTCCTCGGTCAGCTGGGACTGTGTCAGATTTAAGCCGACATGTTGAAGCGGGCCCACAGGAGCTTTGGCGGGTTCTGGCAGAGTGATTATGAAAAACACGTGGGGTCTATGAGATCTGTGTCAGCTCTCCTGCATTAACCTACATTTCACCGTGAACACTGACCAGCTAAATGGACGCAGCTCGATCTGCAGCGGCTGAGGTCAGCGAGCGTTTCAGCTGAGACGGTTCAGTGTGCGAGTGAAGACGCCAGACATCATGTCACCAACTGTCCCACTGAGTAAAGAGGCAATAAACACCTTTAACATCTTAGTGTCTCTAACGCGATGACTCTGGTGAGGGCATCAGATGACCTGACAGTGTTGTGTACATCCCTCTGATTCCAGCTGGTCTTTCTATTGATCTCATTGATCATTGTCATAATGGCTCCTGTCCTGAGAGACACTCTCTCTGTTCCCCTCTTGTCTGGTTGTTAGTGTCACGTTTCCTCACAAACAAGAAGAAAGAATGAAAAAATCAAAGTTACAAACCTCAGTTTTATCTCGGACTGAACACATTGACGCACGGAGCAGAATGACTTTCCTTCATCTCAGAAATATTTATTTTTAAGTCTGCAAGCTGCGTCTGGAACAGGCTCCACTGAACTTTTCTCTGCTCTCACTAAAGAAGCTTGTTGACACAATAAAACATATTCAAAATGCTGCTGTTAGACTCTCGACAGAACTAACTAGAATCACCGCCTCATGGTCGTATCCCTCCGCCAGACTAGTTCCTGGTTACATCCCTGTTTATCCAGACTCAGATGAAATATGAACCATGTCTATGAAATTTTGTCATAATTGCTGTGAAGTCTTGGGTAATGGCTAAAAGGTGTTTTCTGAGGTCACAGTGACCTTTGACCTTTGACCACCAAAATCTTATCAATTCGTCCTTGAGTCCAAGTGAACGTTTGTGGAAAATATGAAGAAATTCCCTCGAGGAGTTCTCAAGATATCACGTTCACACGGTCCAAATCATGTTTTGTGAGGTTACTATGACCATGACCTGTGACCTTTGACCTTTGGCCACCAAATTCTAATCAGTTTGTCCTTGAGTCAAGGTGGATGTTTTTACTAAATTTGAAGAAATTCCCTCAATGCGTTACAGCGATATTGCTTTCAAATGGCCAAAACCGTGTTTTGTGAGGTCACCACACCCTTGACCTTTGACCCTTGACCCCCAAAATCTAATTAGTTCATCATTGGATCCAAGTGGACATTTGTGCCAAATTTGAAGAAGTTCCTTCAACGTGTTACTGAGATATCACGCTCACAAAGCCAAAATCATGATTTGTGAGGTCACCATGCCCTTGACCTCTGACCTTTGACCCCCAAAATATAATCAGTTCATCCTTGAGTCTTAGTGAATGTTTGTGCCATATTTGAAGAAGTTTCATCAGGGCGTTATTGAGACATGGTGTCCACGAGAATGGGTTGACCCAAAGTTTAATTCATTTATTTGGCACTAATTAGCAAATGTTAGCATGCTAACAGACAAAACTAAGAACGTAAACAGAGCAAATATGATACCTGCTACCCATCAGCATGTTAGCATCGTCGCTATGAGCATGTTAGCATGCTGATGCTAGCATGTAGTCAGTAGAGTAGTCTTAGAGCTGCTAGCATGAAGAAGTTTGTTCTTTCTTCGTACAGTGAAACACTTTGAGCTACTGAATAAATGTTGATGCGTTAATAAAGTTTATCATTAATATAATCATTGTTATTTTATTTATATAAACATACCAGATACACAGTGTAACGTAGATACTGTTGGTTTAACCAGAGCAACTGTTCTGGAAACATTTTCTCAAACTGGCAGCGACACAATGCAGAAAGTGTGGAGTGAGTGAGTGAGCTGTGTGTGCTGGTGTCTCCTGCAATCATTAAGGAATGTGTGTGTTTGCTTGTGTGTGAGTGTGTGTGTGTGTGTGTGTGTGTGTGTGTGTGTGTGAGTGTGTGTGCGCACAGCTGCAGCCCTACCAAGGGCCTCCTCTCCACCAACAAAGAGCTGGAAGCTGGAGCCACTGGGGAACACCACACACACTCCCCTCCTCGCCCTGCCACCATTCTCCACACAGCAGTCGGGTCAAAGGTCAGCATTGTGTGTGTGTGTGTGTGTGTGTGTGTGTGTGTGTGTGCTTTGATGGTACCTCCACTTTCTCCACCCTCTTATTGCCATGGTGACAGCAAAGCAGTTGAGCCAAGATCAGCAGAGCAGTTTCATAGCTTCTCCCTCTGTTTAACACATTATGAAGCATGTGTGATTATATGTGTGTAGCTCTATGTGTGTGCATGTGTGTGCATGTGTGTGCATGTGTGCGTATGTGTGTGTGTGCATGTGTGTGTGTGTGTGTGTGTGTGTGTGACGCCTGTAGCCAACGGAAAGATATAGGTCAGTCGAGAGAGACAGAGCAACGAGGCATGAGTGGGACACTGCAGGGTGTGTGTCTTTTTACGTTGGTATCATTTTGTTGTGTGTCTGTGTGTGTGTTTGTGTGTGTGTGTAGTAGCATGACGGTCAGCTTTGTGTGCAGCTGTCACATCATCTCATCTCATTTTCACCCCCCCCCCCCCCCCCCCCACACA
>NW_019525548.1:377727-379059 GCF_002814215.2 Seriola lalandi dorsalis | reverse complement strand
GGAAATGAACCTTACATTTATCCTTCTTATTTACAGATAAACATGTCTTAAAGACGCAGTAACTGGTTTGTTTGGCTGCTTGGGGGCAGCAGAACTAGCCGTAAACACAACATCGACATCTTCTCATCTTATAAAGTCAGTCTCCACGAACTTCCAGGGGAAATATCTGGCTCTTGTTCACCAGCTGTTCACTCACTTTGCCTGTGTGATGTTGTTGTTGATGTTGTTGTTGTTGTTGTTGTTGTTGTTGTTGTTGTTGTTGTTGTTGTTGTTGATGTTGATGTTGTTGTGGGCAGGTAGAGCACATCAGACTTTTAAAGCTGCTGCTGCTGCTGTTGCTGGAAGCGACGCTGACGGGAACAACGAGAGTGAAACATAACAATAAAAGTCTGGGCTATGAAACCAAAACAAAGAGCTGAAAGAAGCTAAGACACTAAGGCTACGTCCACACTATGTTTTCGTTTTAAAACTCTTCATCTCTTTCGCTACGTTTCCTCCTCCCGTCCGCACGACGCCAGAGTTTTCGAGCACCGAAAATGGAAACTATCGTAAACGCTGCTGGACCCGTTTTAGTTTAAAAACTCTGGCGTTGTCGTCGTTGTCGTCTGGACGGGGCGAAAACAGAGACCTATGGAAACGATGACATCACATGCACCGTCATTCCTGATTGGCTCTCATCAGCCTCAACTGCCAGCGGTGAATACAGCATGATAATGAATTACTGTTACTGTGTTACTGACTTGTTGTCTTTACTAGCAGCTGTTGTTCAGTTAAATTCTGCATTGTAACGCTGCAGCTGTCTTTGTTGTTCCTCGTTCATTATATATGTACAATCTGCTTCCTGTTTACATGCACATGCTCAGTGTAGGTGACTGCTCAGGTATGTGCGTGTCAGTCTGGACGGAGATCAAACTGCAGAGTCATCAGAGCAAACACTTTCACATACAAGTCATTTGATCCATCGTTCCTGTAAACATATTGATACCAGCAGCTTTAAACACGATCATGCTGCACAGTGTTACGCACCAAAGTTCATCATTTTATAATCATAATATCAAAGTTGTGATATTCCTGGATTTTAAATTTTAAAACAACTCACAAAACCCGTTCACTGTATAAACTCTGTACATGCAGTTACAACCGGTGGACAACAATATGTGTTTATGGCACCAAGCAACAATACACCCGCACCTGTCCATGGGATTATTGATGTAAATAGTTTTATTTTCTGACATTATATTACAGGAGATATCATGTTATTATCTTCCATTTCTGATGTATTTTTATACAATAGAAATGTGTATCACATACACTGCACTTATACAGTATTAT
>NW_019525548.1:365599-377480 GCF_002814215.2 Seriola lalandi dorsalis | reverse complement strand
ACACACACACACACACACACACATACACACACACACACATACACACACACACATACACACACACACACACACACAGAGAGGGTACAGTTGTGTGAGCTGGCAGGTGTTGCTGGTCATTGCCACCAATTTAGTGTGTGTGTCCCCTTTTTCCTCTCCCTCCTTCTCTCTCTCTCTCTCTCTCTCTCTCTCCTTCTCTCTCTCTCTCCCTCTCTCTCTCTCTCTCTCTCGTTCCTCTATCTGCAGCTTTTCATCTCTCGTTCTCTTCATGGGCAATAAAGAGTTTTAGATGCTAATGATATGCCCTCCTGTAACAAAGAGTTGGAGCCCCCCCTTACAGAGCCTCTCTAGACACACACACACACACACACACACACACACACACACACACACACACACACACACACACATGTTGTCAGGCACAAACACCAGCTGTTCTCTGTTGGCCTCTTATTACACAGATCGCCTGAAAGATTTAGCTGCTCTGGGTCTTTTTCATTTTACACACACACACACACACACACACACACACACACACACACACACACACACACACACACACAC
Source organism: Seriola lalandi dorsalis (assembly GCF_002814215.2). NCBI lineage: Eukaryota > Metazoa > Chordata > Actinopteri > Carangiformes > Carangidae > Seriola > Seriola lalandi. The sequence continues at coordinate 376,919 of NW_019525548.1, read as the reverse complement.
ACAATTTTTCCAAATAAGCAAGCACTAACACAGACTCAAAGTTTAATCAGTCTATAATATATTTTGTCGTTTTGTTGTGTCACTGATTTTTACTGTTAATTTGTTTTCTGTTTTCTTTCTCACTGGTTTCAATCTCCTGCTGTGAATAATTGATGATGGGGAACTGATAATGGAAGAGAGCATGTGTGTGACAGACACACACCATCTGCTGACACACACACACACACACACACACACACACACCAAGGGGATCATTAACATCTGGCACAGATGGCCATCTTAAACACACACTGGTCAACCAGAGGGTTCACTGGTTTCAGCCCAGCATACACACACATCATGAACATACAGTATCAACCTGCAGCTTTAATTTACTCTTTATATCAAATTATCTATTTATTTATTGGATCAAACTGATTGATTATACAGAACGTCTGATTAATGAAGCTTTCCTGTAAATGTCCAGCGTGTCGAGCGACACCTGTAAGTGACAAACTGCTGATTTACTGGTGAGTTTATATGATGTCATGGCAACTTTCACTTCCTGGTCAAATGTGACTCCAGTACAAGTGAAAGTTGTTTTACTTCAGTTACTTGATTGTAAAAATACTGAAGTATTCAAAAGCTCTTTCTCTGTCCATCAGCTCGTTGCTGTTTTGTTCCACATTTCCAGAATCTAAAGCCTCAGAAGCGACTGACTGAAGCTCTGACTGACTGTAGAACCTGTAGAATAAACAGCTTGTAGAACAGGAAACAAAGCTGATAGAAACGGCCACAAAAACACAATTTAACCAACAAAACGACGCCGACTACAAACTGTTCATCTGGTCATAAACAAACATGTAACACCTGGACACGCTCTCTAAAGTGGGACGGCACATTTCTGCAGGTAGAGATGAACTTTGATCGTGTTAAACACAGAAAACATTTCAAACTAAAGGAATCTTTATTTCATTTAAACATGTTAAACATGAACTTGAAGAATCTTCTTCCTCGTCTTTATCTAGTGGCCATCGTTAGGACACTGACAGGTTCAAACATGGCCGACAGTGGAGGAGCTGACTGTCAGTGGGTTTTCTCACACTTTCAAAATAAAAGACGATTCATTCCTCTGTCTAAAAGTAAGAGTACTTCACAAATATTGTACTTTTGACTCCACTACATTTCTGAAGTGGAGTCAAAAGTACAATATTTGTCTTTTAAGTGTGGAGGAGTAAAAGTCATAAGTTTACAAAGCAAATAATTGTTTTATGATGTTTTTCTAACAGTTGCAGCTGAACTTCTGCCCAACGAATGAGAAGTTGGACCATGTGCATTTGAGGAAGTGATCTGCTTTCACTGCAGATGTGGGGACTTTTTTTAAAAAAGGGTGGACTGATCCTGACGTCACAGCTGGACGTCAACAAACACTTTTCTAATGAACAACAACAGCAACGTCTTTGTTGTTTTGGGGGAAACACACCTTCTCTTCTCTGAGAAGATTGATGCCACACAAGACAGGGTGTTTTTGTTTTGGACTGTTTCTTGGCCAGGAGCAGTAACTGAGTCGATGCTGGTTGCCTAGCAACTCATCCTGATGTTAAACAGCAAATAATTATTTAGTTTTTTACACTTTAGTTTTTTCTCAGATATTAAACAAAGCAGATACAACATGTTGATTCATGAGCTTCAGAGGTGCCTTTGGGTGCATGTTTCCCCCTGTTTCCTGGTTGTGTGCTAAGCTAAGCTAACCAGCGCCTGGATGTTGCCTAGCTTCAAATGTATCATACATTTCCCTGAATCTCTAACTATTGCCTCAACTATAAACTAATGCATGTAGCCCATGATTATCATTATTGTGTTTATTGATTCAGACATGGAAGAAAGACAAACAGGTAACATCTTTTATTCCTCTGCACCGGCGACAGTCAGAGCAGCGGCCATATTGTTTTCAAGCTGACCGTCCGTCTGTCCAGTTCTCGTGGACACGATATCTCTGTAACGCCTTGACGGAACTTCTTCAAATTTGACACAAACATTCATTAGGACTCAAGGATGAACTGCTTAGATTTTGGGGGTCAAAGGTCATTGGGATGGTGACCTCACAAAACAGGGCTTTGGCCTTGTGAACGAAACATCCCTGTAACGCCTTGAAGGAATTTCTTCAATTTTGCTAAAAGCGTTCACCTGGACTCAAGGATTAACTGATTAGATTTTGGTGGCTAAAGGTCAAAGGTCAAGGTGACGGTGACCTCAGAAAAAACTTTTTAGCCATTACTCAAGACTTCACACAGAAATTATCACCAAATCTCACACAAATGGTTCATTTTTGATCTGACTGTGGATAAACAGGGCTGTGACCTGGAACTAGTCTGAGTGGCGGAGGGATACAACCATGAGGAGGTGATTCTAGTTGTTACTATTTAGTCCTGTTAGAATAACAGTGTGTGCTGTGCAGTGGAAGATGATATATTCACTCTGTATTCTTTCTAAACTGAGACAATTGAATTTCTTATGAAAGCTGACGTCAGGTTTCCTGACATGTTGCCACAGAAGTGCAGCTTTCACCCTGTTTGTGAGTCATCAGACATAATGTAGAGTAGACGACCATGTTTTAGTATTTCTTTTAACGTCAGGCCCGTGTTCACATCTCATGCCCCTGTTGTCACAGTCACTCACCTTCACAATAAAGGTTTTTGTCCTTAATTGTTCAGGAGAGTTTCTCAAGTAGAAGCTGCACAAAATGAAAATGTGCAGTGGATCCCCTTACACAGAGTGATGCCTGGGGAATTTTCCAAATGCAAGTTTTACTTTTAGTAATTCATACAAACAGCATTTCTCAAACAAACCACCACCACCCCCCCAGTCCCACCCCCCTCTGCTTTATTACTGAAATGATGCAAATGTGTTTTCCAGGATTTCCCACCACATGTCCGAGCAGGACATTCAGCGCTTAGTCAAACAATTCACTAGTTAATGAGTTCATGAAGCATCAGCATTTTCACCAGGCCAATTTTAAAATACACAAAATAAGAATATTTATTGCAGTTGTTCAAATACTACAAATGTGGTGTAGAGATGAATTCATATTAACATTTTGAATGAAGTGATTTTAGATGAATTGTCCGTGGCCTTTGAAAATGTCAAGAGGTACGACTGTGAATTATTGTAAAACTATTTGATTTCCTTAACATGTTTAACATTTTATTTACAGGTTCTCGTTGTATAAAGTGTTTAGAAACAAGGTTTTTATAAATAATAATCTCATGTTTTTGCTGTAGAGTGTCACATGTACTGAACAGATTTATAATTCCTATAAATTACATAAAACTGGTAAAAATGTTTTTAAAAAATACCCTTCACTTAATCAGACTGTATCAGTGATTAATATTTCAGCCACAGAAATTAGATATTTTATTTAGAAGTTAATGTGAGAACATATACAGGAGAGTTACTACATATATATGGAATCTTTTGTGAATTAAAACCTTTTTTTAATGGAAGAAATTGCGTCACGTCGTTGACGCTCGTACATGATGTGAAATGAGGTCAGTGTGAAGAGGATGAATTAAAGCCAAGACCCACAGACTCTCAACATGTTTCTCTTCTATCACACACACGCACAAACACACACACACATACACACACACACACACACACAATTGAACCACAGATACAAGCAAATTCTTTTACATGAAAAAAAAATGGCAGTGTGACCCAGTTATCCGTGCGTTACCAAAGATACTTGGGAAAACAAGACAGAAATGGGGCTGCTGCTTACTTTGTCACACACACACACACACACACACACACACACACACACACACACACACACATAAAGTCAGGGTGTCTCCTATCCCTTATGTAACAGCTTGGTAGTACGTTCCAGGTTATCAGCTTACAATCAGATGAGCCAAGAAAGGCGCAACTCCTCCTCTCTCTCAACGCCTCATCCCTCTTTCTTTTTCTTCTTCTTCTCTCTCTCGTCTTCCACTTCATCCTCTCTCTATTGTCCGATCAGCCGTTAGCAGTGTGTAGGACAGAGAGGGTGGGAGACTGAAGGAGAAAGACTTTACAGATGTAAAGAAAACTGGAGGAGGGAAAGTTGATGGAGGGATGAAAGGGAGAGAAAAGAATGGGGATTAGAGAGAGAGAGAGAGAGAGAGAGAGAGAGAGAGAGAGAGAGAGAGAGAGAGAGAGAGAAGGAGTGAATAAGGGATTTACAGCAGGTCTGTGACCAGAGTCTCCTTAAAAGGCAATCCAGTCCAGGTGATTACCTGCAGCCCTCAGCCAATGACGGTGCAGCGAGTTATCTACCTGCAAAAGTCTAATCTCTCCTTTCACGCGCACACACACACACACACACACACACACACACACACACACACACACACACACACACACTGAACATTTTCATATCAGAGGTCTCTCTGTGCAGAGACAGAGGGAACAGCTGCAACTGAAGGTTTCATAAAGAACGTGTACAGTTGCTCCCTGCACATCAGCTAACGTTGTGTGTGTGTCAGTTTGCGCGGGACCTCGCTACACAGTTGTGCGTACATGTGTGTGTGTGTGTGTGTGTGTGTGTGCATGGTTATGCAACAGTGCGAGGAAAGTGCTGTGCCTCTTGACCTACATTTGAGAGTTTGACTGTATCCCACTGCTTAGGGAATTCCACATGATTAACTGTAACACATTTACACACACACACACACACACACACACACACATACAGCTGCACATTTATACACACTCATGCAAAAACACACACACACACGCACACACACACAAACATATTCCCTTTAACTTCTTCCCTCCTCATCTCTCGTCTTCCAATGAAAGACACCTTGATCCCGCTCTCTGAGACAGCTGTTTCCACTTTAACCCCTCGACAGGAAGTGAATATGTGCACACGGTGACGAGGGCTTTGTGCAAGTGGTCAGCGTAACAATGCAGAGGGGAGAGGGGAAGGTCTGGAGAGAGGGAGGGATGGAGGAGAGGAGGGAGGGGTGTCTTATTTGGACATGCTGCCAAACCGGCTTGTTAACCTAGACACACACACAGATGGTGCAGTTCACTGCCGAGCCAGAGGAACATACCGAAGTCAAGGAGATGATGAGGAGAGAGTGAATGAATGAGTGAATGAATGGAGGGAGGGAGGGAGTGCATCAGATAGAAGACGAGTAAAAAGGGAGAAAAGAGGAGGAATCGACCCTGGGGTTTGTTCTCGACATTACATCACCTCCTCCTGTTTTCTCTGGGATGTGTGGAGGCGGGAGGGGTGAGGCGGGAGGGGTGAGGCGGGAGGGGTGAGGCAGGATCTCAGCTGTGAGGTTTGGGAGTAAAGGCGAGGGTAGGGGAGGAGGAAGGGGGAGGAAGATGGGTGGTGATAGGGATCCTGAATGAATCCACCTTGAGTCTCTTCTTCCTCATTCCTCAATAGTTTTTTTTTCTTTCTGCATTTCATTCTCCCGGTTCTTCTGATCTCGCAGCGTCGAGCTGAGTCTGTGGCGGCGGCAGAGCTCCGAGGTCACGACCAGAGAAAACCAGCTGCCCTCGCACGACAGAGGCCTGAATTAGAATCTGTTTATTCATTTCCTGTGGCGAAGTGGTGAACAGCACATTCCTGAGACGACGCAGGGACGAGGGACGAAATGCACCGGGTTTCGTTCAGAGTTTCTCTCCACTGCAAAAACTAGTCTGGAAAATAGTGAAAATTCAAAGTAAACGATTTGGATCTGCCCCCAGACATCTGAATGTGTTCTCCCCCGTCAAGTTTGGTGCAAATCCGTTCATTACTTTTCCTTTTTTTTTTTTTTTTTTGCATAATCCTGCTGAGAAAACAAACAGGAGTGAAATCATAAACTCCTCGGTGGAGGTGATAAAGAAGACGTGGGTGAAGCAATAACATGTGCTAGGAAATCTTGTTTTTTCAGGGCTAATGTTGACATTTCACTCAAAATCACACATGTCAATCTCACAATGGCCCTGAAGGGGAAAACTGAGAGCGGATCAGTCTGTAGGTCTCGTCCTTGAAGGGCACCGTGACTTGTCTGTACAGAATTTCATGGGAATCCATCCACTGGTTGTTGAGATATTTCAGAACAAAGACAGAATATTTAAGCAGCTCTGATCGTAAAATCCTCGACTCGGTGAATGAGGTTGAATGACACTGAAAAAGAAATTGTGTTGTGCTGTTGGCCCAGTCTGGAAAAACCAGAAACACTGTGCTGATGACAGCTAAACCTCACCAGGCTGTTGCCCAAAATTTCCTGTCTTCACGATGACTAACACACACACACACACACACACACACACACACACACTGACACAGCAACAGATAAAAGGTTCATTTTGACCAGATATGGCTTCCCCTGCTCCACCAATGCCAGCGTCTTCACTCGTGCAGTGGTGCTGTCTGTGTCTATACCTGTCAAATGTTGACCTTATATGGGCCCCTATAGTGAATAAAGAGGAAGTCCTTCTCTGCGTGCAGCGAGGGGAGAAAAGAAAAAAGCGACAGCCTTGTGGTTTCAGTAGACGGGTGGCGGCTGTAGGAGGCAGCACCGAGCAGAAGCTGCTGCAGCCCACACAGCGGCTTCAGCATTAGGAAGTGGTGTGAGTGCTGATTTTCATTTCTACATAAACACACATGCGCATAAACATGTAGTGTGATTTTTATGCTTCACAAAAGAGCACAATGGGAATTACAGGCTTTTATTTTGACGTTTTTTTTTTTAAATAATTCAAAGACACATCTCTGATTTTATCCCCGAGTGAAAAAGTCTGAACTCCACACACTGTTGTGACTGACAAAACACACACTGACTTACAGGCTACACACTGGAGTACATCACACACAAACACACACACACAAGAGAAGGAAATTGGAACGTCCTCCTCTGCAGTTTCCAGTTACTGAAACACGATTGAAAGAGAAGTGAAATCTCTTGAGCTGTGAATTCCCCTATATTCACACACACGCATACACACACACACACACACACACACACACACACACACACACACAATAAAACACATTCATAGGAAGGCATATGCACTCAACAACAAGATACAAAGCCAGTCTGTTCATCACTGACACATACAGTAAATGAAAGTTCTGTAGGTGCTTTCAAAGAGGAGCACACACCTAATGAGACAAACACACACACACACACACACACACACACATAATTTCACAGTCCTGAGGGGGTGAAGCTGATTTCCTTGAGACGGCATCCCATGTGACCGGTCTTGCATTCCTCAGATTGTTGTCATGTGACAAACTTAAAGATCTCCTTTTATGGACGTCAGCGTTAACAGGAGGGTGCGGCCTCACTAATACACACCCAGGTCAACAAATACACACACACACACACACACACACACTGACAGACACACACACACACACACAAGTAAAGAATGCACATAACTGCACACCATAACACCTCACACACTCCTGCCAGTTCAAACACAAACACAAACACACAGAGAAAACAAAGGGGGGAAGAAGTTGTGAAATCAGACCTTCATCCTTCACAGGTTCTTTCAAATGCTCACATCACATCACAGCACTGTGTCTGTAATGAAGAGGGTAACTGTGAGATTAATGCCAGTGTTACAGAGCGGGGGGGGGGCTAGGATTGATTACGACACACACGAATGTTACTTAGCGGTGTCAGGCTGTTCCTATTTTTTCTCATTTGACACCGAGAGTCACAAGTTTGTTCGTCGGTGTCGATCAGGTCTCGGCCTTTGCTAAGGTCGTTAGCACGGATCATTAGCGTGTGATCAGAACTATGTGTTTGTCCTGGACGAGGATTTTTTTAAACAAATATGGAGGTCATGGTTCCCTAAATGAAGATCTAACCCCTCCCTTTAAAAAAAAAAAAAAAAAAATGTCAGCGGCATTTCATTTCCTTCTCCATCCATCAATCTTCCACGGCTCGTCCCGGTGTGGTCGGAGGACTCAGCTGGGAAGCTCATCCTTCATCCTGGGGGATCCGGAGGCCAGCTGGGATCTCTGCCTCTGCCCCGTGGTAACCCCTCCACAGGGAGGCATCCCAACCATCTAATAAAATGTTTGGGTGAAGGAGCCGAGACCTTCGGCTCTGTGTGGTGATTATAGGTTTCTGGATTTGTCTTCGTCATGATGCATTAAGAAAGAAAAAGACTTGATGACTCCAGCCACAGCGGGAGGCTTTAGTCTGTATGAAGGAACCTGAGGCCTCCATCTCTCAAACTACCACCTTCCATGTTTCCCTCCCTCTGGATCTTCATGGCTTTTTTATCGTTTATCATCAAGCTAACATACGTCAGCCGGAGTTTACAGGCTCACAGACGAACAGGGAGCTCTCCCTCGAATGCCTCACGCCGACACATTACATCATACTGTACTCATATAACAGCACAGCGGCACCGTGTACTGCTGCCGCACAGCTCCGAGTGGACTTTGTCCAGCGCTCGGCTGTAAAGTAAAGCTAATGTGCTGCACTAAGCTGAAAGATCGCTGCCATGAGTGATTAAGAGGCTTCCAGTCACACACTTGGAGCACACAGCAGGTATTACCAATGTGTCCAGACACGTTTTTCAATGTGCTAACAGGGAAAGGATGCTAAGTCAGGAGGGAGGGGAGGGGAGGGGAGAGGAAGAAAAGAGTGAGTGATGAGGGGGGAATAGTGCAGAGACAAAGGAGAGGAGAACGTGATGTTCAAAATGAAGGGATGACATGTTAGAAACGGAGGAGAAAAGATAGAGAAGGGTCGAAGGAAAGGTGTGGCAGTTTCTTCTGAATTCTCTATAGGCTGCACATTCTGCTGCCGGTCTCCGAGAGCCGGCTCTCCACTTCCTCTTTACCCCATTTCCTGCCTCAGCCTGCTGCCCTATGCCCTTATATGGCAGCCGCCGGCAGCCAATCAGCACGGACCAGGCAGCTCATTCAAACAGCGAGTTGTGAGAGAAGAGAAGGGTGGGAACTGCAAACAGAAATGAACAGCACCGCACCATGCAAAACAATATAGCCCAGTAGCACACACACACACACACACACACACACACACACACACACATATACACACACACATAAACACACTCGTATACACACAATCTGCCCGCTGGCCTGAAAACAAAAAAGAGGTGTTACAATACAACAAAGCAAAGCAACGCATGCAAACTTTACTCAGCATTTCAGGGGCATCGGGTGCATGCTGCAGCGCTGCATTGAAGTTGTTTTTATGGGAACGGAGAGGGTGGGCTCGGTTACTATGCAGAGGAGAGGCGAGGAGAGAGGAGAGGAGAGGAGAGAGGAGAGGAGGAAAGGAGAGGAGAGGAGAGAGGAGAGGAGAGGAGAGGAGAGGAGAGAGGAGAGAGGAGAGAGAGGAGAGGAGAGAGGAGAGGAGAGGAGAGAGGAGAGAGAGGAGAGGAGAGAGGAGAGAGTAGAGAGGAGAGAGGAGGTATGACTTGGCGCCCTGCTGCAAATTCCTCCATATGTGCCTCGTCTTAACAAGCTCATCAGCGGCTGACTCTCTGACTGATGCTTGTCAGAGTTAGATGAAGAAACACAGGAAGTAAATGACACAGAATGACACAGAGATATGAAGAGAGACACGAAGAGAACGAGGAAACGAGAGAGAGAGAGAAAGCAAGGAGGCACGACCGGCTGTAATGTTATGAAGAAACACAGGAAGTAAATGACACAGAATGACACAGAGATATGAAGAGAGACACGAAGAGAACGAGGAAACGAGAGAGAGAGAGAAAGCAAGGAGGCACGACCGGCTGTAATGTTACGTAAGGAATGTACAAACAGAGCTGACTGCCAAGGACTGCAGACCAAAGTGCATGGGCGTGTGTAGGTGGCTGACCTCTCTCTCTCTCTCTCTCTCTCTCTCTCGCTGCACAGTGAAGGGAGCAGCCATTGGAATAAGGAAAATCAGGAAGTGAGAGCAGAGCCGCTGCCAGTCAGGAGGCTCACAAATTCCCAAACGAGCCAATCATAAAGCTGCTGGCATGTGGAATGAGCCAATCTGAGAGGAGGAGCCCTCCCTCCAAACACAGACAGATGGCAGAGGATAGATAAGCCTCCCTGGGTTCACCACCATGCGGGGGGGGGGGGGGGGGGGTGAATAAGGAGAGTGTGTGGATATAGATTTAGTTACAGAGATAGGTAAGTCTTCTCAGCCTGAGCAGTACAGATGAGGATTTACTTTATATGTCACCTGCATTTTCAATAAACTTCTCTCCTGATATCGAGCGTGCATCGTTCATCCACATGCACGGCGTCATGTCTCCGTCTCTTTAGGGCTGATCTGGGTTCACGTCTGACGTTTCTCCATTAATGGTAGAGGCGCTGGGTGCTTGGTCTGAATAAAAACCTCACAGCCTTAAAAGGCACCTCAGTCTCTGCTCTGAGCCAATGAGAGGCCAGAGTACCAAGAGGAAGTGAGGTTGGTGCACAGGAAGGCGAAGAAGAAGAAGAAGAAAGGACAGAGGGCCTGGTGTGTGTTCATGAGGAACAGAAAAAGAGCCCCACAGCCTCCAGCGCTGCATGTGGTTATTACATTAGTTCAGCCATTATAAAGAAGCTCCTTTTGTCTAACAGAAAAGTCTGAAAACTGGGTTATACACTTCAAGCTCTTGATCACATTTACCCATAATAATCGCACAATTTTCAAAGAGCAGGGAGATTCAGATTCTCCGGGGCGGCGTTAGACTTTGATCGATTGTTATTAGCTGAAGACTTTCTGCATTAGTTTGTAGCCGCCAGTAACAAATCACATTTGTTGTAGAGCTCCACGACAGAAGCTGGAGCCAAACCAACATGAGCTGTGACACAGATTTTAAAGGAGGAAGTGCCAAACCTGTAAAACAACTAAAATGTGATCGTTAATCTGAACTCACACGCACGCACGCATGCACACACATATACACACACACATATACACACACATATACACACACAAGAGTTAGAGGGAGAATTTCAAGGAGTTTCATACATTGTAAATTTGACAAATGACAGAAGATACCAGTCAGGATGCCATCCTGGGGTGTGGCCAAAAAAGTGTGTGTGTGTGTGTGTGTGTGTGTGTGTGTGTAAGTGTATGTGAGTAAGAAGTGGGGGGTTGGAGTTAAGGATCCATTTGGGCCGTAAATGGGAAGTTAATCCAATCGGAGCACGAACAGGCCAGCTGGCAGGCACAACATGCACACACACACACACACACACACACACACACACACACACACACACACACACAGCTGGTAACTGGCCCGTGCCTTGGAGTCAGACTATCACCACGGTGACCCATGGATCAATGACGCTGCAGACAACCAATCCTTTGGC
>NW_019525548.1:349098-365579 GCF_002814215.2 Seriola lalandi dorsalis | reverse complement strand
GGGAGGCAGGAAGAGGGTGAGGGAACATCGGTGAATAGGGCTTCCCTCTCTGAAGCTATGACCAGTCACAGATGGCAAACAATTGGTCAGCCAGTCACTTTTCAACAGGCCGCGAAGACAAGGGAGAAAGAGAAGGGTGTGAGGAGAGAGGGGAGGGTGGACATGCCTCCTTAGCAAGGTGGGGGGAGGATGAAGGAGGGGAGTACAAACAGAGCAAAAGTTTGGGACGTGAACTTATTTTCTTATTTGACAAGAAGATAAATGTAAAGATTGAAAAACTCTTCCGTCTTGATGGTAAATGCGCAACTTCCACCAGCGGCTAATAAGTGTAGCTTAGCATAAAGACTGGAAACGGGGACACAGCTAGCCTCGCTCTGTCCTCTGTCATTTAGTCTGTCTTCAGTTTATTCAAGTTTAACGTTTATGGGGCTATAATAAGTAGGCTAGCTAGTTAGCTTAACAACAGAAAGACAACTTGCTATTTCACAAGGGGGTTAAATGCGCATTTCTTGCTAGTGGAACCTTTTGGAGAGAGCCAGGCTAACTGTTCCCACCTGTTTTCAGTCTTTGTGCTAAGCTAAGCTAACCATCTGCTGGCCTTAGCTTCACATTTACCGTACAAACATAAAAGTGGCATCGATCTAACTCCAGAAACCTAAATGAGTGTGATTACCAAAGTGTAAAAAAGCTATTTCTTTTAACACTTTAGCTGTTAATGTAAAGGAGGAAATCCCACAGTTGCTGCACACACATGGCGAGCGACGCAGTGACGCAAGAGCGAAACTCCTGTGGATGACAAACATGATGCTTTTCCAAGATGTCATGAAATATCTCTCATCATCTTCCTCTCCTCTTTCTGTGTCTCCAACTTTACTCCATCAGATCACGTCTGATGGGTGTTATCTCTCCCCTCTCTCTTTCATCTCGCTCTTATTGTTTTCTCTCTCTCTCTCTCTCTCTCTCTCTCTGACATCCACATTTCCAGGCCTTAGCTTTCAACCTCACTCAAGGCTAATTGCGACTAATGTTTTTTGTATTGAACTGCAGTCTTGCAGTCTAGTAGAAGTTAGACTCAAGGCAGCAGATGTTTAACTCTGCCTGTGTGTGTGTGTGTGTGTGTGTGTGTGTGTGTGTGTGTGTGTGTGTGTGTGTATGTGTGTGTGTGTATAGTATTCATGTCCACCCCCTATGGCCAGCTTTACCCATTAGCAACAGGCCTTTCATGGTTCCTCTCCCTTCCCCCGCAGACATACGCCCACATACACACCAGAATGCTTTTGTTTGTTTTATCCTCAGCTGCCCTCTTAATGTTTTAAAAACTATCGGATTCCCTTTATGATGGAGGGGAGGTGAATTTGTCGACGAGGGGCTTCTGAGTTTCGAGAGCAAAGAGAAACTTGCAGCATCTTTACTCATTTGAGGAACAGGAAGCCACGGTGGGATGGGTGTAGTAATGCAGGGCGTGGCAACGCTGCAGAACAGACTGTTTTTTCTGTGGTGCTGTTCCTGGTTGCCTTATTTGAAGAGAAAAACCTGAGGGCGGTAACAGCACACGAGGGTGTCACAACAGCTTCAATTCACCGGTAAACAGTGAGACTACACACACATGCTCCAAGGCACACGCATGTGAATGCTTTGTAAAGTTGAGTGTGTGTTTCTGTCTTTAAAATGGGGATTTGTTTCTTATAGTTGAGACTGGGCGGTGACATGTCAGCAAAGAGTCAAGTGTGTTTGTTTGGCCATAACACACACAGTATCATATATCCATGGAAAGTTTACCACGTTCCTCCAACACAAACTTCCACTGTCATCAAAGATAGCGTTTGGTTATGATTGGCTGTTGTCATTGAAGGTTTTTTGACCTCTGAATCACACACACACACACACACACACACATGCACATAAACACACGTGCTGCAGTGGTCAACAAGTTACTGATTAACCTATCACATGGCCGCGGTGATGCCTGACTTCAGGCCAAAAGGCAAAACATAAATGAGTCGTTCACTCCTGTGATATAATTCAAGGCCGCTGCAGGTGCGAAACACACAGTGACTTAAGATGTTAGATAATGAAATAGATGCATTCACTGCCATTAGTTAAAGGAATGACTCAAACAAACAGGATAAAATGCAGATTTGGTGTTGCAGTAATGATGAAGCTTCAATCCCTGTCAGAACATCCCACCACCGGCCTGTGTGAGGTAGGACTCTCCGGGCCGAGCCCTCGGCCTCCTACATGACCGCACAGAAAAAAAAGACGAGCGGTAACAACAAGCTCTCAAAGGCACACAGCCGAACAATTCACCTGGCTGAAAACCTTTGTACCACCTGACTCTGCCTGGCCTCATGTTGGCTTCCACTAGTGGCCCGCACAGTCAAGCTGCTGAACGTCCATTTTGTAGAACTATACACACAAGGTGTTTTTTAGCCAAACTGGAAAGGACTTTTATAGTTAAATTACAGTCATTTGCAGCAGCGCCCCAACTCTCCCCGACTCTAAATGACAGGTTAGAGCTCAGAGCTTCCACTTGTTGCTCTAGTTAAAGTGTCACTTAGTTTGACAAGTGGTCTATTTAGACAACCACTACTCACAGTAATAGTCAATATACACAACACCTCAAGAGCGTTTGTATAAACTCATGTCTGGAAGAAAAACCCTCCGAAAAATTCATTAGGTAGCTTTATTGCACTAAGGACCTTGGCAGCAAGGCCCCGGTTCAGAGAGTCTACATTTCGCTGGCACCCAGGGCGTAAACACACACACACACACACACACACACACACACACACACACACTGTTATGATACATGAGAGGAGTCTTCCTAGGACAGTATTCCAAGCACTTGGCTTGTAGAAATTCCCACTGAAGAGTGTTGACAACACGCCACTTAACTGTGGATTTCTCACTTTCTACCACACGCACAAACATAAACACAAGCGTATCCCAAGTCCTGCTAACCTGTGAACCTACGATGACTAACAACTCATTTAACAAGGTGAGTTTTAGACGGTTAGTTAGTTTTACTTTTTATTCCGGAGTACACAAGGAAGGTTATGTAATGCCATCAAAAGTTTTTTTTACTTGAATCAAAATAGGCTCGACCGGAACAATGATTCACTCGCCCATTTACGTGCAAACATATAGACACACACACACTCACTCACACACACACACACACACACACACACACACACAGAGCGCAGGCACTCCCTCGAGGGGGGATTAAATATTTCCCAGCCAATCCCTGTTTACGCCATTACAGCGTCAACATGGAGAAACAATCCTCTCAGCTTGTATCTGTACAAATCTCTCAGCTTCACCTGGACCCTCCTTCTTTCTTTTTTTAATCACGTAAACGCAACTTTACAACAAATATGACTGAAAACACAAGTTTCCCGCTGAAATAAGTCGGACGGGGATAAACCAGGGGCGAGATTTGATCCTTAACAATGGGACTTAAGGCCTGTAAATCAATAAGTGGGCCCAGTGGACCTTTGATCACCTCAAGCACACCTCCTTCCATCTGTAAACCCTCCAACAGCGCCGGTCTGACTCTGTATAGTCTTTCACAAGAGTCAAAACTCTGACTCACTGATGAATTGACGGGTTCATCTTCGATTGTTCCCTTTTATTAAATGTAAAAATGGCCTTTTGGGACATGTGTTACATATAACCCATCCCAATCTGCAGGGTTACAGGGAAGTTACACAAGCCATTGTCATCTTTATTAAAAGAGCCCTGTTTCACACTGCAGGGTCACTGAGTTGTGGCTAATTAAAAGGGGGGTCATATGAGCCATGTGGAGATGACAATAATGTCCATTTAAAGCCAAGTTAACAGCATGAATGAAACAAGGAAGAGAAGCCAAGACAAGAAAAAAAAAAAGAAAAAAAATACACAAGAAGCGAGAGAGAGGAAGAGGAAGTGGTAAAGGAGGAAGAGAAGAAGTTGCATGTCTCAGTGGCTGTAGTTACAGCTTTAAATGGTAACTGAGGCCACCCAGCCATTCTACTAATGTACACACACTCATGATTCAGGAGCACTAAATAAATACAAGTATGTGCATACTTGTATTTATTTAGTATATATATATATATATTAAAGAGCGGGTAGATGGGAGAGAGAAAATGAGAATGAAATTGACAGAGGTGATAAAAAAGAAAAGATTTCTGATAACACCGTCATCTGATGGTGTAATGAACTTTAATATGGTGAATCAGGAATGGAAATGTTACTATCCTGCCAGCCCGAGGCTTAAAGGCCAGTCTGACAATGTGTCACATGGGCCTCATCATCAGGATGTGAGAAAGGCCCCAAAATTTCAGTCCAATTCGGTGGAAATATGAACATTGTTTTTGTGTTTTTTATTTGATAAAGCTGAATGACAGTGGGTAAAAATGGTAATTTCCAGACCCTTCCTGCTTCATAGTGAAAAACAGGAATACAATAGAGATGCAGTCCACATGATTTAAAGGAAACAGCAACTGAAAACCCCCTAAGCTAGTATTTTCACTCATCCTGTATTTCATGTATGGTTTTGTTTTTTGTCATTTTTGTATTATTTAACATCTACATGTAGCACAGTGCAAACACCGTTAAAATCGGAGAATGCTAACACATCCCATCCCCTCCTGGAACGACACACCTTTATCAAACTACTGTATCTCAGGCAGAGAGAGAGAGAGAGAGGGAGGGAGAGAGAGGGAGGGAGAGAGAGAGGCAGCAAGCAGCCAGCGACAGGATATCTAGGTGGAGCCCAAGATCATGTAGACACCGAGCACAGATACTTGATCAATAAATGAACATTCACAGCGAGCATTGGCAGAATATATATATATATATATATATATATATATAAGGAAGAGGTGGCCTACATACGGTGAGTGGTCATCCCCTGGTTTGTGCAGGGCAGCTCCACCACCCTGTGTTATGTGTGTCATGCGTTTGACCTGGTGATGCAGGACAGTGACTCCCAGTGAGCTTACAGCAACATCCCCTCATCACCTCCGCACTCTGCGCCGTCTGAAATACCTCATAGTGTCCGGGTTAATCTAGAGAGAAGGTTTTAGGAGCGAGGGCAGCCTTTGGATAAAAGTCTTGGGCCTTTGCAGCCTTCACAGGGAGGAGTCCCGGCTGCTGAGCTCTTGCAATTATCATTTAAATATGTGCTGCTAAACCGCTAAGAGCAGGTGCAGAGAAGATATTTTCACACTTATTAAAGTTTATACACAATGCACCCGGTATATAAAACAGTATATGAAGAGATTAGGCTTACTAGGCCTCACAACATCAATCCCTTCCCTCTTATTTTCTCCAATCCTTTGCTATTATCGCCTCCCTCTCTCTCTCTCTCTCTCTCTCTCTCTCACTCCCTCTCCCTCAAATCGCGAGCGCCCAGTGCAGCACAGTGTGCACGCGACGTGCCCCAGTGCATGACGCCGGACCAATCAGAGGGCGCCATTCCGAAAGTTTACCTTTTATGGCTAGAGCCGGGCAACTGACGCACTATAAAAAACATGCGCCCACAGCTAACGGATTCACTCTGAGCGCCGTCACACACACAGCTTGTGCGGGATATCATTTGCCTGAAACCGGTTCCCTTAAAGCGAAAAGCCCCCCACCCAAAGGTAAGGAGACAAATCTGATATTTACAAATTTCAAACTTTAGAACAAGATTCATCAAGTAAACAACGAGTTCATTTGTTTTTGTTTGTTTTTTTATCGCATTTGTCTGAGAAATTTGATTTTTGAATGCAAAAGATGGCAAGGACCACGAGGTTCTTTGTCCTGTCATTCACCAACCGTACTGCTAATTTAACTCATTGGTTTCTGTGAAAGAAATCAGTATCTATATATTTTGCTTTGTGTATTTTTCCTTTTTTAAAGTATGCAGTGGTGGATGGTCAGAGACCGCTGAACTGGTACTTAGGCGGTTCACAGGTGCTTTTTTTTGGATGTAGCCGGCTTATGGTTAATGGTTCAAACTGAAACTGGGTTTGTCATTGTGTTAGTTGTGCAACAGTTTTAGTATTTCAGCGCTGTTTTTTTCTTCCCCTCTCCCCCCCGGTAGGATGGTTTTGAAAGAGGCTTTTAGGTTTAGGTTGTCTAGATCCCGGCTGCTCCCTTTGTGCGACCGATGCGGCGGGGTGTGACCTACTTTAGCATATTAGCCTAGCTACATCATGCTAACTCCGCCCTTCAGACTTGCAACAGTGGCGATTTTAATCAAGACTTCTCTTTTCTTTTTTCTTTTTCCATAGACACTTGTGTACACTCCTTGGGCGTTTTTTTTTAAATTTCGCTTAATCATCTGAATAATTAAATTAAATATATAATTATACTTCCTCCAAGTAGGAAAAGACCAAGAAGAATACGAGGCCTGCAAAAAGCATAAATTGATTAATGCTCTCGACGGAATTGACCCATCTTGCTATAAATTCGTGTGGTGCAACTTGAACACGAGGAAATAAGGAAATTGCGAGTGACAGATCGTCCAGTCTTAGAAAAGGCGTGGCTTTCAGGAAATGGAGCATCAGTCAACGACTTGTGACCCATTCATGAGTCAACATGAGTTCATTATGCAACTTGCATTTTCTTTTTTCTTTTTTTAACGGCCACTGTTCTAACGGTTGATGCCTTTTTTTCAAAAAAAAGAAACGTTTAATTGTTAGTAACGGAGGGTGTAGTCGTGTATCAGGTGGCCAGTGTGCAATGAATGAAGCGGCGAAGTTATGACGCAGTGATATTGAAGCAAAGGTATCTTATGCAGTATTAAAAAAAAAAACCAGTGTGATTGAGCAATAGTGGGAGGGGGCAGCGGAGGAAGTTGACTGGTGAACCGGAGGGAGTGGTCGCGCGGCGCCGGGTCTGATAATGTCGAATGTTCGCTTTTTTCTTTCCCCCCCCTCCCCTCTTGCCGTACTCTGCCGCTCTGGCCGCGCGCCATGGCGCCGGTAGCCGCAAAGCTGCTCAAAACCGAACCATGTCCTTATATGGCAATAACAGAATGCAGCGCCACTTCCTTTTGTCTGGCTCGGCGGAATGCGGGGCACGAGCTCCACCTAACGGCTAACCTCGTGAACTGCAGCTGGCGAGTTTAACAGGAAGTGAAAACTCGGCGTGTCGTTAGCGGCGCTTTTGGGAGGTGGATGTGAGACTTACGTGTTTTTTAACGCTTTCTCTTTTCTTTTTTCGCTTTTTCTCCCCATTAACAGTTCAGCCATGGAAGATGAAATCGCCGCACTGGTTGTTGACAACGGATCCGGTATGTGCAAAGCCGGATTCGCCGGAGACGACGCCCCTCGTGCTGTCTTCCCCTCCATCGTTGGTCGCCCCAGGCATCAGGTGGGTGAATTACATCCAACAGGATAAAGCCAAACCCCTGATTTGAATAAACATTTGCTTATTATAAGATTAATATTATGACTTGGATCATTAAAGATATATTTTATTTTCTTAAACATAGCTCAAAATCTATTTGCTAACATGTAGCCCAGTCAATCAAGAGTAAACAAAATTATAATAAAGTTTAGATTTAATTTTTTGTTTTTGGTTTCTATACTTTCCTCATGCTTCATTGCAGCATTGTGTTTGCTATCATCTGCTCATTTAACTTAACTGTCCAATCCTGTGTGCAGGGAGTGATGGTGGGTATGGGCCAGAAGGACAGCTACGTTGGTGATGAAGCCCAGAGCAAGAGAGGTATCCTGACCCTGAAGTACCCCATCGAGCACGGTATTGTGACCAACTGGGATGACATGGAGAAGATCTGGCATCACACCTTCTACAACGAGCTGAGAGTTGCCCCTGAGGAGCACCCTGTCCTGCTCACAGAGGCCCCCCTGAACCCCAAAGCCAACAGGGAGAAGATGACCCAGGTACACACCCTTACTTGTACACACAGTTGAGCATTTCCAGTTTAGCCAGATGGTACTTTGTAGAATTGACTGTTAAAAACTAGTTACCTCATTTCCTTCTTGGTTTCCTTTTTTCATCCCATTCTCACTTGCTCCTTCCTCCCCCCCTCTCCTCCAGGACCTCTCTCCTATAAGATGATCTATCATCAACAGGTCTCTCTTGACTGTGTGCCTTTTTTATCTGCACTTGTGTCTATAATGTAAAGCTGAGTCAGTAGATCAGCACCTAAATAGACATCTGACATGCACAAGTGTGAGGAATGTTGACTTCTGCACCTTTTTCTACTAACTTCAATCTGAGCCTCACTCTGTTGCATGTAGTGGGTGCAGTGACCACACAGCTCAGTATTTGCTGTGAATGAAAATACTAAAGTTTTCTCTCCTCCTCTTACAGATCATGTTCGAGACCTTCAACACCCCCGCCATGTACGTTGCCATCCAGGCTGTGCTGTCCCTGTATGCCTCTGGTCGTACCACCGGTATTGTCATGGACTCCGGTGATGGTGTGACCCACACAGTGCCCATCTACGAGGGCTACGCCCTGCCCCACGCCATCCTGCGTCTGGACTTGGCCGGCCGCGACCTCACAGACTACCTCATGAAGATCCTGACAGAGCGTGGCTACTCCTTCACCACCACAGCCGAGAGGGAAATCGTGCGTGACATCAAGGAGAAGCTGTGCTACGTCGCCCTGGACTTCGAGCAGGAGATGGGTACCGCTGCCTCCTCCTCCTCCCTGGAGAAGAGCTACGAGCTGCCCGACGGACAGGTCATCACTATCGGCAATGAGAGGTTCCGTTGCCCAGAGGCCCTCTTCCAGCCTTCCTTCCTCGGTACGTCTCCCATCTTAAACCCAACACGCATTACACACTAAAGCATACTCTGCCTTTTTACAGTTATTCTGCACTTCAACCTTCTGACCAGTGTTTTGTGTTTCTTCTCTCAGGTATGGAGTCCTGCGGAATCCACGAGACCACCTACAACAGCATCATGAAGTGCGACGTCGACATCCGTAAGGACCTGTACGCCAACACCGTGCTGTCTGGAGGTACCACCATGTACCCCGGCATCGCCGACAGGATGCAGAAGGAGATCACAGCCCTGGCCCCATCCACCATGAAGATCAAGGTGAGCTGACTTGTTACAGGACCAGCAGAGTGGCATGTTATTGCTGCTTGTGTGACATGTACTGGCTGCATCAGTAAACACTTTGGTGTCCTAACGGGTCATTTTCTTGTCTGTTTGCAGATCATTGCCCCACCAGAGCGTAAATACTCTGTCTGGATCGGAGGCTCCATCCTGGCTTCCCTGTCCACCTTCCAGCAGATGTGGATCAGCAAGCAGGAGTACGATGAGTCCGGCCCCTCCATCGTCCACCGCAAATGCTTCTAAACAGACTGTTCCTTCTCCCCCTCCCCAACCAAACGCCCAACAACTTCAGCTCTGTGCAAAACAACCACACCACACATTTCTCATACACACTCAGGCGCAGAGCCTAGATGACCAACTCATTGGCATGGCTTCAGTTATTTTTGGCGCTTGACTCAGGATTTTAAAAAAAACTGGAACGATGAAGGAGACAGTAATGTTTGGCTAGGTTTAAGAAAAAAAAGCACCCCAGGGTTCTGCAGTTGCATCTGGGGACTTAAAAAATGTACATTTTGTTGTTTTCTTTGAGTCATTCCAAATGTTTGTTAACTGCATTGTTCAGACACATGATTCCAAATGTTAACTGCATTGTTCAGACACGTATTCGCCTCTGTGAAGGCTGCCCAGTGGTTGGCGCATACTTAAACATGGTTGTAGTATCGCTTGTATGTAAATTATGTCTGGGTTTTTTGTACTTTCAGCCTTAAAAATATCTTGGTCCTGTTAATTTTTTTGTTTTTGTTATGCAAAACCCAATCGTGACCTCTTCTTCCCGCTGTTGGAGGTTTCATCCCCGGGGTGGTGGGGCAAGGGGTCTCGAAGTGATGGGGTAACATGGGGTGCCAGACCGGTGGGGCCAACCTGTACACTGACTAAACAATCCCAATAAAGTGCACATGTGTTCCGACATGATGTCTGACTCTTGTCTGTCTTTGTAAGATGTTTGGTGTTTTGTTTTAAGATGCTGAAATCTGATGATCTCTCTGCCAAAAAACACTGATTAGAGCAGCAGGGTTCAAGTGAGGTTTAATTCAGTCTTAGTTACTAGATGCTTTAGTGTTGGAACATGAAAATAACTAGTGCAGCAGTAAAGGATCAAACTTGGCAGTACTTTATTTATTTATTTTTTTTTTTTTAAAGTTAAATCATGATTCTTTAAAACATTCAAGCATTTAGATCTCACATTTCAAGCTTGTTTATCACAGTTAAAGGATAAAGTTAGCAGTCACATTTCTCTCAGCTCTAACAGGCCTGTGCTGCACAACCTCTTGTTGTTGCCATGAAAGATGTTTGACAGGCTGCTATCAGGTGGTTTATTGAGCAAACTAACCAATAATTTATCATTTGGACATCTGAACCACATTTTTGAAATTTCAAACAGTTATCTAATGCTGTTTACATCACATGTAAATGCATTAAATGTAATATTCCAGGCATTAGTTTAATGTGTAATATTTCAAACATGCGAGTCACTGTTAGTCACAGCAGGGGAGAAATGTTAGTTTTACAGTCATGACACAACCTGCAGTTTAAGATCAAAGGGAAACTGTTTCAAAGCTCAGCTTAAAGAGCATGTGACTCATGACTCACAGGTGTGCTCTCACACCTGGGCCAACTGCACACTTACTGTATTTAACACCTGCACCTTCCTCCCTCTGTTGCACCAAACTGTTTTTTGTTTTTTTAAATGTCAGCAGTTTAAATCCTGGACGACGTGAGAGGAGATCTGCTGCAGGTCTGTCAGAAATGTAAAGGAGAAATGACTTCATACTCTACCTACAGGATACATGTTTGTTTTCTTGGTCTATGTAAAAGTTTAGATTACACAGGGTGTGTGCCATTTGGCTGCTTTTCAAAGCACCTGATCCAGTTGCACAAGGATAACCTTGGTGTTAATACACACCCTCATGCTTCCAGTCAACAGCTCCCAAACTCTGGAATCGTTTCCCTCCAGATCTGAGATCGTTCGACTCTTTAAAAAGCAACTAAAAACCCGTCTGATCAGACAGGACTGTAGCTAACATGGTGTTTTATGCTTTTAGCCAGTGTCCGTTATGTGTTTTTCTTCTTGTATATTTTATCTTTATAGTTTTTTTTTTACTTTTGTTTTAATTTGATGTATTCGATTTGAATTCTTTCATTTGATTTTTTATTCATTTTGATTGTGAAGCACTTTGTGACTAAAGTCTGGGAAAAGTGCTGAACAAATAAACCGTGCCGCTTGCTAGTGCTACAGAAAGTGAGTACAACTTTTATCTCATTTATTTTGTATAAATATTTTTATGTAGATTATATTTTGTCATTTCATTATATATAATGCAAAATAAGTACATACTGTATTAGGAATCAATACATTCCCTATAGAGGCGGCAGAAATACAAACTTTATAAGGACGGAGTTTGTGCTGCTGATTCCTATCACCATGGCAGAACCGTCACCTCGCCTCATCTGTACCTGCTGTAATATTCTGCCTCAGCATCAGTGCCGCAGTGTTGCCTGGCTCTCAGCTGACTGGGCGTCATATTAAGGTCTAAAAGGTCAGGACACCCCGAGGAGGTCAGTCATGCATGATGAGCTCAGATCTCAGGGTAATCATTAACTGTCAGGATAAAAAGAAGCCTTTTCTCTGTCCTCAGGCATCTTGTCATGACGTCATGAGATTTGTGGTCACGCTCTCTTTGTGGCATCATTATGTCACCGGTTGGTTATCAGCTAGAAATGATCACAGAGACTTCAACAGCCTTAGTATTCTTGGACTTTGTTCTGACCTGCAGTTGCAGCTCCTCGTAGAAATCTCTGTCGTCGTAATCCAGCTGTGACTTCACAGCAGCTGCACAGTTTAGACGGGAGATGGCGACAAAGGCCTGTGTTTTTATTTCTGCTCAGCGTGAGCTGTGACTCTCTGCTGTGCGCATCATGCCTTTATTTTCTCTGCATCTCAAAACATTTCATTCACATTAAAGCTCGTGCAAAGAGCTCGATGTGACGCCACGCCTTTCATGTTGATTCGAGTGTTGTGTGTGAATTTCTGTCTTTGAATCATAAGGTCAGGCTTCATTTTAACATAATGGCCGAGGTATTACTGGGCTGGTGTAATGGACATGGGGGAGTGCCAGAGACAGGATTGCGTATTTAATCCAGCAGCAGCAGCAAAGGATCATGGATAAAAGATGGAGCGTGCCATTTACACTTTCCTAGAACTGTGGAAATAGATCCTCTGCTGATGCGGGCACATTTCCTGTCCACATCTAAAAACAGATCTCCACATTTGCATATTACAGAGATGAAAGAGGATAAGATGGATGCTGGATGGTGGATGGTGCAGCCCCACCCTCATGTTCTATGCATCATATCCTGTGTCTGTGTGTGTGACACCACCAGATCCAGCACTAACCAAAGTCATGCTGCGGCCATTAGTCCGGCTGTCCCACTTTCATGCAGTATTCTGGGGCTGCGTGGAGGCACCGCGTCATGATATATGATGATCCAGGAGGGCTGTACACGTGCATACAGAAGTGTGTGTGTGTGTGTGTGTGTGTTTGCATTGCTTTGAATTCATATATGCATCCATTAAGTCAGGCTGCATGCAGAGTTCCTGCTGCATGCACATACACACTGAAGATCAAGCATGTTTGGTATTGGAAATTTATTCCCACCCCCTGTGATTCTGCTGAGACTGCTTCCCTCTGATATCCTCTTACTGCCACGCCAGCAAAACAGTGCTTGGCGTGTGTGTGTGTGTGTGTGTGTGTGTGTGTGTGTATGAGTGAGCTTCTTGAGGTTATCGTGCACGTGTGTTTGTTGCCTGTGCAGGTGTGAGCTCTGCAGGTGTTTGTGAATGAGCCACTCCAGCTACTCGGTTCGAAAATGTCTGTAACAGCACAATGTGTTCCCCTGAGAGAGGACGCAGAGGGGGACCAATTTGTCAGAAAATTACACTCACCGTGTTCCTCCATTTACTACAGCTGTGCAGCTTTCCAGCAGCGCCACCGGTCAGGTCGCCCATCCACCCTGCAGTTCTCCTCTCTCTCCAGCAGAGGAGGCCACGGCGCCACATGAGTCTGGCTTATAAAGTGGGTGAAAGGCAAATAGAAGGCTACCACAGCTGACATAAGGAGGCCAACAGAGACTAATGGATCATATTCACACACACACAGCAGCTCCTCTTTTCGACAGCCTGGGAGTGATTTGCATTCTTCTGAGCGCGACATGTTCACTGAGGGTAACGCACGCCCTCTGCACCATTATTGCATTGATTATCAAGTTGTCTGATTAGGTGCTCGCTGACATGAGGCTGTCATCTTTTAGATAACAAGCATGTTGTTTTTACATATGGACGCTGCAGTGTCAGGAGGGTACAGAGGTGGGGAGGCCCACTCAGGGATTTTCTATCTTCTTCATGAGGTTTCAGCGGCCCTGACACATCACCACTGCCCTTTTTTATTTTTCTTTCTCAGCAGGATATGTGTCTGTGTCTGCATCGATGTTTCCTCAAGGTTGTGGCGAGGCTGGGTGGTTTTTATTTTCTCAAAAAAAAAAACTCCATGATTTGTCAGAGCTCTGAAACCACACGACTCAGGCACAGGAAGAGACGCCGAAGACACACACCCTGTGCACTGCAAGCTTGCTCGAGCACCCTCGATCTACAGTTCACAGCCCCCCACCACCACCACACCTCTCTCTCTCTCTCTCTCTCTCCATACCCCCCATCCCCCATTTTGGTTTGAAGCAGGGGCAGATGGGATGTCCTCATCTTGGTAACCATTTTCCATAAATAAACATACATATGGATTTGATTCAAATGAAATTGCAGCCTGTGTTTCTATGATTTCTTTGGCGGGGACAGAAATCTTCATGTTACATGAACACAGGAGAGTGACCTGCTGTGTGTGATGTATGTTAAGCACATGTATGACCATGTACGGTAGATACTTGCTCTATCTGCTTTCATCTCACTACTTTTTTTTTTTCAATTTGGAACAACCAGAAATAAAAAAGCGTCACTCGATTATAAAATCGTGAAAACGGGGAATGTGTGAAGTGACAGATAATCACACGTGAACCAACACGCAGCAGCTACATTTTCTTTGTGAATTCGTGTCATCTGACTACTTCACATTCAGCTGAATGACTGTCAGGGTAGAGTGCCCCCCCCCCCCCCCCCCCCCCCTCCCCTCCAGTGGTCCACCATAAAACCCTGCAAGGCACTGTCTGATGATTGGCAGGTACCCCATGAGGGCTGTGTGTGTATAAGTGGGGGTTGGTGTGTGTGTGTGTGTGTGTGTGTGTGTGTGTCTGCTTGTCTCAGACTCACTGCCATGTTTACTGCATACATGTGTTTGTCTCTGTGCACACGTTTGTTTCAGCCCAACAGATAACATGACACTGCAATTAGCTCTCTTCACAATCATGTTATGGATTTGTCCTGCTGCAGTGCAGCACTGGCTTCAACAACAATACACTGCTTGTGTGGAGCATGAGACAAGGTATGATGAATGATTCAGCCCTGTGGGCATGCAGGCACTCTGTGTGTGTGTGTGTGTGTGTGTGCGTGTGTGTGCGTGCACGTACTGGTGTGTATGTGAGAAAGCTGTTTGGGAGGGGGCTCATAAAATATCTGGACTGTTGTTATTTATTGCTGTTTCTCATTTGTCATTTATGGAATATTGTAGAAAATGTGTAATTGGGAACACGGCCATGCATTCAGGCTTTATTAGCACCCCCAGAGCGAGGACAGACGTGCTTATGAAAGCGCTGTTATTGATGGGTGGGTGCTTATGCAGGAGGACATCTTTCCTGTATTTATTTATTTATGTATTTCTTCTCCAGAGAGAGGAGTGCAACCCCCAGCTGAATTAATCAATGCTGCCTCTGTGCTCTGTCCCCTGTGGGTTAATGCAGCCACATGCCCAGAGAAAATCAGATAGTCTGAGCTGCCAAATCAAATCATTTACCTGATCTTTACTTGATCCCTCGGCTGATAGGACAGAATTAACCCAAGCCCCAGCGATGATATTTGAGGTTGATGTTAGATGTGGTGTCCAGGCAGAGATAAGAGGTAAACAAGATGGACAGGAAAGAAAAACACAACTAACCTAAGACAGAGATGAGGATAACAGATCTTCTCATTGTGCAATGGCCCACAGAATAAAAAATCATGTCAGTGGAATGAAAAATCGGCTGTGGTATTATATTGACTCAGCAGCGTTTTAGGTAATAAATCATGGATTTCAGTACTTTTCCACTGCAGCCCCACATAGAGCACAAGCTTGGAGCTTAAAGTTGGACCATCCTCAAAGAACCCAGTTGGTGTATAGGCTCTAAAAAAACATAATCTACCAAATGGTCCCATCTGTTCCTGCAGTAAAGCGTCGCTGTGAGAAGCTCTAACCTAGAAATAAACAGATAGTAGATAGGTCTGTAATTACCATCCAGTGCTGAAGGTGAGAACCTGGATATGAAGCACACATTGTTCCACTGATTAAATGTGCAACAGGGAATTTTGAATTAGTTTTTATTGGGTTGTTTTGGCTGAACAGCTGATGGATTAAATTGCACAGAATTGCACTGAGATAGCAACATAATTTAGGACCGTCACATTCAGCCTTTGGTGAACACAATTAAGATGATTTAATTAAATTGGAAGATTATGTTCAATATTGCTTGTGTGTAAAACATGCGGCACGTGATGCGTGTGTGGATAGAGAATAATATTGCTCTCCTTATTATCTGAAGGAATCATGATTGAGCTGTTTGAGGAAACTGTATTAAAACCACCTCATCTCGCAGCCATACCCACCTCAAAGTGGAGACCCCCCCCCCCCACGAGCACCGCGGGTATTTGACATGAAAACACAACAAGGAGAGGGTGAAACCTGCCTCGTGCTCGCAGGGTGAAAAGAGAGCAACAATAGGGCCTTAATCTGAGGGCAGTGTCTGAAATCCCAGTCGGAGCGGTTTGGAGAACAAAGGCCGGGTCGGACGGCCCCGGGACGGGACACCGCTCTGATCTCCGCCTGGTCGCCTAATTCCCTTTCCGGGTTCCGTCAGGGGTGACAGGCGCTGCGAGCAGACAGGTCAGCGGGGTGAGGGCTGTCGCCGGGCGGCTTCTTCTTTCTCCCCAGCTCGGTGGTAATGTTGTCCGATGGGCTTAAAGAAAAAAACACACACTCAGACCGACCACCGGGGGTTGTGTTGCACCTTCAACCGGAACACCGGGCAACCAGGCGGGAGGCCCGTGTCTCCGCCGCCGCCGCTGGTGGCTAGTGTCCGCGGCTGCAGTGGAGGAGCTGCCTCCGCTGCGCTCTCTCTCCTTTCGCGGTTTGGTCCCAGCTGAAGCTTTTCCTTTCCCCCTAACGGAGGGTCGCCTTGAAACCGACAAACTGTCAGGAGGAGGGGCTGGAGAAGTAGAGA
>NW_019525548.1:344078-349078 GCF_002814215.2 Seriola lalandi dorsalis | reverse complement strand
GGGGTGTGTGTGTGACATGGGCAGCTTGAAACCGCCTCAGCTTCTTTTTCTTTTTTTTTTAAATCAACATTTTTTGCAACTATGTAACACACAGCGGTTTACTTCAAAGGAAACTTATGGATAATAAAAAGTCAGATAAGCACCGCGCACGAGGAGGAACAGAGAGGTCATGTGAGAGGGTGATTAAGAGCCACAGTTCACACCAAAGGTCCAGACCCCCCTCCCCCCCCCACACGACCCCTCCTTCCTGAATTTTAGCATAACAGCTCTAAATGAGCACGCCACTTTTTCCTCCTCTTCTGATGCAAATCTGTGTGTCAGACTCCGCCCACATTATGCACAAGGAGACGTCACCCACACAATCTGTTTTTGTGCATTTGTATACCGAGAACCGCGGGCACCAGCCTGTTCCTCCGTGAAGAAATTTGTGTGTGTGTGTGTGTGTGTGTGTGTGTGGGGGGGGGGGGGGATTAAAAAATGTGGCGGTCATGAAGGCGACTACAATGACGAGTCTCATGAGAAAGGTGCAGGATGCTGTTGGTCAGTGCCCGCCCTTCATCCGCCTTCTACAGCACTGAGGGACTATAGTTCTATTTTTATTCAATATAGATGTGACATTAATGCCTCTTTATAGTGTCTCTCCTTCTATATTCTTCATTTGTTGGACTCCTGACTAACAACTAATGGTGTGCTCTTAAACACTGGCGAAAAAATGCGAAAATTAAAATTAATTTTGAAAATTAAGATTATTATATGGATATCTTCTCAACTACAGTTTTCAGGAATTACAGGAAACGTCCCTTTTTTTAAACTGTGAATTAACTGTGAATTAAAAACAAGTGTTTAGCCTTGCGCTTGTTTTGGCCAACAGAGGGGGCTAGCTGCTAGCTATAGCAGCTTCAGAAATGAAGCTAAACTAATCAAAATAGAGTTATCCAATCTGTTTTTTGGTTGTTTTTTTTTGTCATTACAAGGCAGAGATGAGATTGATTGGCTCACTCATTGGTCAGGAGTTCATAACCAGACACTAAACTAATGAAAACAAACATACCCAAAGCCCCCCATCTGAAACTTGAAAACATTCTTAAGTAGAAAGAGGTGAAGAAGTTGCCCGACAGTGTGTAGTGGACTTCACATGACAACATTCACAAGAATACTTTTATGAAAAATGCTTTTGATGCTTTTTAGGAATATAAAATAATCGAGGAATAGACAGACAATCCGACTTCATGACTGCTTCAAAAGTAGGGAGCCATCGTTTTATCAGTCATCGCTCACTGTAGTTTATTACAGTTACCATGGTCAAAATACAAGAAACCAGGGCTGTCCCCCTTTTTTACTTCATAGATAAAAGCATTGGATATTTCACTGATATATTGACCACTGAGCTGGAAATGTCCCGTTTCCATCACAGAAATCTGGTCACCTTATTTCATATTACACTCATCTTTGTCTTATGATCATACATCCACATTTGGCCCAAGGCTATAATTGGTTGTCTATGGTCTGCCAATGAATTGAAGGGGCACTTAAAAATTGTGCAAATGTTATCTCAAGTTTATATTTTTGATGCTTGAGGTTTCCTTTCAGGAGGGGGGGGGGTGCAGTGGAAAGAAATATGGGCTTCTGACTTAGGTTAATTATTCACTGTTACCCACAAGTAAACTCACCGGGACCCACACTACATTAAAAACAAGTGCAATATTTCGGAGGGTAACTACGCCCCCTCACTTTCCGCTTCCCAATCATAAAGCGTCTGTTATAATTGGCGTGGAAATGGGTGGGTGTGTGTGTGTGTGTGTGTGTGTGTGTGGGGGGGGTCGCCTTGAAACTGGCCCCCACTACCACCACCACCACCAACCGCATTTAAAAAAAAATTAGAAGAAGAAGAAACCCACTGCTTGTTTTGATCCCTCAGTCTTGAAGGGAGAGGGGACCTTGAAACGGCTCAACCTCCTTGCTCCATAATTGGTTTTATAGTGCTGGCGAGCGGCCAGTGTTTTTTCTTTTTTGTTTTTTTTAAACACTGGAGACTTTTTGGATTGACACTCGACGCAGCCAATCAGAGTGCAGCTGTGCAAACACGCACTGGGCTGGGCTGGGGTTGGGTGGTAGCGAAGGAGAGGGGCGGGGCTTGCAAAAACAATGCTGTGTTTCATTGCTGAGGAGTTTACGGACGCGTCAGGGGCTTTCTCTCCCCCCCCCCCCCCCCCCCTCCCCCCAGTTATCCCCCCAGTTTACCTTCGGACGAGCCTGTAATGGACTACTCCAGTTCTCCCAGCAACCTGGACGGATTTTGAGAAACGTTTGCATTTTTTAGCTCCTTACCCCCCCACAGATTTTCTCCATTCAAGTAAGCGCTCGGCATGTTTTTTTTTTTTTTCCTTGTTTGGTTTTTCTCTTTCCCGGCTGAAGTGCCACAGTTCTCGGCGTTTTAAAACACAATCCGGGCTGTAAATGTTGAGTGAAAAGGGCGCGGAGGTTTGCACACACGACATTTTGGATTTTTTGTGTGTGTGTGTGTTGATGTTGTTGTTGGGAAGCTGTTGTCGGTGTGGAAACCTCCACTTTCGAGACGTTTCCTCCGAGAAAGTTTTGTGTGTGTGTGTCTCGTTAATGGAACCGTGAAAAGTTTGAAACGTGGCTGTAAAAAGCCGAGCTCCTCCGCTGCCGTGCCGCATGGAGCTCAACCGAGAGGGACACAGTCCAACCAACCCCCCGGAGTTTCCCTCAGTCCGCTCGGGGGCAACATTTGTATCTGCTGTGTTTTTGTAAAGGAAGGGGAGCAAAAAAAAAAAAAAAGGTTTATTGTGATTTCTGAACGAGCCTTTCTTCAGATCCCGCCCGCCTGGATATCACGAGTCACTGCTGTAATGTGTTTGCTTGCAGCCTTTTGAAGGTTATAGCGACTTTTAGCCTTGTTGGTTTTTCTAACATTAATTAATTTACTTAACTAAACAAACTGCTGTTTATTTCCGGGGAATGTGTATTAAAATAAATGGTCAGCGTAGATCCCTACAAAACGCCAAATATATATCTCCGTGTTGCCTTCGGATAAAGTCGCGATTGC
Source organism: Seriola lalandi dorsalis (assembly GCF_002814215.2). Taxonomy (NCBI): domain Eukaryota; kingdom Metazoa; phylum Chordata; class Actinopteri; order Carangiformes; family Carangidae; genus Seriola; species Seriola lalandi. The sequence continues at coordinate 346,008 of NW_019525548.1, read as the reverse complement.
TTGTTGTTGTTGTTCCTTCTTAAAGTAACTTTTATTCTATCTTTCTGTATTTTAATTTGACGCACGCGGGTGTTTTCGAGGATTTTGTTTTATCAGCTGTTTTTTTTTTTTTTTTTTCAAAACGATTAAAATCGACCTTTAAACAGATCCAAGACGCGCATTGCTCGGGTTAAGCTGAATTATCCGTCGATTAAATGATATAAAAACACAGAATTACATCTTAATACTGGTTCAAACTGGGGTGTGGATGGTGAACCGTCGATAGTCTGCTTACAAATGGGGTTTTAGTTTTTAAACTGTGGGCTGAAGTGTTTACGGGTTGGGTTTTGATTTCTTTCCCTGGGCAGCACCCATGACCAATTGCGAAGTAGCCCGGACTAAATTCGCATCTGTGGGCAACAAAACACCGCTAACCCCGCTGATTAATGATGCAGGGTTTTGCAACCTTATTTATTTTTAACCCGTTTGAAATTTATATTTGATGCGCCTCCAGTATTTATGGTGTATTGGTTTACAGGGCGACTCGGCCCACAGCCAGCATTGCTGGTTTACGGTTTAGGGAAACAGCTGGGTAATCGGAAAAGGTAGAAGAGGTTATTAAAATTTGACCGTGCGCGTTTCCATCGCAGGATCGCGGAGTGTTTTCATGGCCGGGGCAGAGCAGCAGCAGCAGCAGCCGGCCGCCCCTCTCCTGGTTGTGTGTTCCCTGGGAAGCGGAGCCCCGGAGCGGCTGCCTGCTCGGTGTGCGGTGGGGGTGGAGTGCTGCTAGTCCGCTCAACCATTAGATCATAATATTGTGGATATAAGTTAAAGCTGCATTGAGATCTGCAGTTGGGACACACCAGGAGCGAGTCTTATGGTCTTAATGTCGAGCGGCTTATACTCAACGTTTAGTTTTTGAAGTGGTTTTCCAAACTGCGTCATTGCACGTTTGGGCCGCCTGTTCGCTGGAAAGAGGAGAAATCCTAAAACTACCAGTTCAACACAGTTTGCTCAGTCTGCCCTCAGATTGTGAATCAAGCGATTTTCTTGTTGTATTTTGTAGGTCAGCAGGATGGCTGAGAAGGAGCTCGAATCGCCTGGAAAACTAAAGACATTATTATAGCCAGAATTGTCTCTTTCGGAATAGGGGGCCTATCCGAACGGACAAATTCTTTTTACAACTTTCCCCTCTGTGGATAATGGATGGCAGAGATTTTGGACCTCCTCGATCCGTCCACGTACCACCTCCGTTGTTGGCGGGGCTCGCAATGGAGTCTCACCGACTCGGAGCAGCAGCAGCAGCCGGGAGGATCCCTCCCTCGCCCGGTCACTTGGGCGCGAGTCATCCGCCGCCTCTCCACTCTGGAAAATTCTTGCCATCGGCCATTAACCTACATCCACACCACAGTAAGTACAAGACTGCTAGACTGCTTCACTCTCACTGTCAAAAAAAAAAATCAACCCTTCAACCTTCAATCGATCAAATATTAACTTGATATAAGGCTGCGCAAAAAATAAATAAAATGCGCACAGTTGGTGACAGCGTGTGCGGTCATTATTCTGATGTTCTGTGGGGAAGGAGCCTGGATGCAGGTTTCACAGGGAGGAGCGGCGGTTCTGTTATAAAGCTGTGACAAGTTTCAGATGTGGAAGTATGGCCTCATGTTAAGGACTGTGAGTCTTAGCGATGGGCAACGCATCAGCGGAAAATTACTTGGCAGGTTCCGATACACACACACACACACACACACGCACGCACACGCACACACATCGTCGGGTTTTTAAAGGCACATCGGGGCCGAGTGTGGAGCGCGGTGGTGTGGGTGTTGTTGCAGCAGTAGCAGCAGTAGTACTGTGCAGGTCAGGGTGCAGTGGTGTTGGATTGTGCATGTGTGGACCATTACACCGTCATGGCAGCAGATGCAGATTGTGTGTGTTTGTGTTGGGG